>NC_092875.1:293037350-293337350 GCF_028372415.1 Notamacropus eugenii | reverse complement strand
AATATCATATGTAAGAAACTAACTAACCAGGCCACCAGCAGTAGATAGTTCCCAAACCAGGACTTGAACAAAACAGAAAAAGTAAAAAAAAGTTAGAGAAAAAGGGGAAGGAAATAAATATGAGCACAGAGGATTTGCCAGATGTACCTTGAAGTCTCTCAAAATGACAAAAATGCATGATAAAAAGTAAGTTTGCAGAAAGTTAGAAACTAGGAAAAATAACATTCTAATTCAAGAAGACCCCCCTTTTTTGCAGGTGGGGGAAGATGTAGTTTTCATGCCACGTTTGTCAACGTATCATCTTAAGAAGTTAAAAGATCAAAGTATGGTGTTTATTCATAATTTAGAGATGATTTCATGTGCCTTTTTAGAAACAGATTTTATTAATAACTTTTGTTTTTTCACTACCTAAAGTTTCCTCTCCATCCCTTTCCATCCTTCCCTATCTTGAAAGTCATCCTTTACAACAAGAAATTTTTAAAAAAGGAGAAAAATAGTTCTTCTTCTTGTTTGGATCAGTTATCAGATCAACACAAGGAACTCCCGGTAGGGGAATTTCCTTCACTGATGAAGATCTGAAAATTTGTCCACAACATAGAATCTTTTAGAGTTGTATTAGGGAATTGGGAATTTAAGTAACTTGTCCATGATGACGCAACTTGTATGTTTCAGGGAGAATTGTGGTCTTCCTGACTCTAAGGCCAGCCCTCCCTATGTTCTGTCTCTCAATGTTATTCAAATGATGAAAAAATATGAATAGTTTTCTAGTGTCTAGATTTTTCTGTAATTGTCTAGTTCATTTATAGCACTGCTTAACCATGTCTGCATAGTTCTGTTTACTCTTAATCCCCTAAGACTACATCAAAATATGTGTGTATACATACATATATACATACATACATATATGTATAGCTTGTGCTGCATCAATTCCAAACTGTAATTGCAAAATTTGACAAATGCATCAGGTCCAAAATTTCCAAGAGCAAGAAAACCACTCATTACCTGTTTGTATCTCTTTACCACCTTCTACCTGGTCAAACTGATGGCAAAATCGTTTGAAGTAGTCAACAAATATTTCTTGAGCGCTAGCGGCTGTCATGATCCTTGAATATGTATTTACTAGACAGTCTCAGAAAGTAACACTATTACTCTCCAGTTTATTTATACCCTTTATAAATGTGATGAAGTTAAGTTCAATGCTCTCTAGCAGATGCTATATGTTTGAACCAGTGATACCTCTGGAATATTTTCACTCTAGACTGAGGAACCAGAAGACCGGAAACCCTGGGAGTCCCTGGAGAGAGCAAACAGATCTTTTGGGGCTCTTCTTGACTGACCTATTTTGAAGCATGTCAAAACTTTGAGAGTCAGCCCAAATTAGAACTGTCATGGGTAGAACTCTAGTACATAATGTCATAATGTCTAGTGGCTACCATAAAATACTTCTGACCCTGATATTTCCCCTTTCTTGATACTATAAATTCAACCGACCATGTAGAATTTTATTGGTGTTTGGGATAAGAGAAATGTCAATTCATTTTCTTTTTTTTATCCAGTAAATAATTACATTAACCTCTCCACTTAATGATGGTAAAGCAGTTTTTGTGTCTATGTCAAGAGGAAAGTGTTTTTCCCTAGAAACTGAAACTATTTCTGGAATCTCCAAATGCAGTCAACAAATCAGCAAGCATTTACTAAACACTTATATGTTTGACTGTGCTAAGCACTAGGAAAAGAAATACAAACAAAGAGATAGTCTCTGACCTCAAGTGGCTTACATTCCAATGAGGGAAGAAGATATATAAAAGGAAAACTGAAAAAGACGGTATGGAGTAGGCACCCACTTTGGTGCGGGTTGGGGAGCATGATTGAGAAAGAAGTTTGGAGGGTCAGGAGTGAAGTATCTAGTTTTTAAAAATGGAGGTTCCAGGAGGAGCAATTAGAAGAGGCTGAAGAGGGATAAGTGGGAGGTTGGGACATGGTGGAAAAAGAAGTCTGGAAAGTCAGGAATGGAGTCCAGAGAGGAACAAAGGGATGATGAGTGTTTTCAACTTAATCTTGGTCTGTTTTCCCTCATGCGCAATTAGTAGAACTGACAAATGGCTTAGCAGACATTTGTGAAGTTTTAGACTAGACTAGAAATTTTTAGCTTGGGACCCATGAATACTTTTAAAATAATATTTTGATAGTTGTGTTTCAGTAGAATTGATTTCTTTGGTAACTATATGGATTTTACTTTATGCATTTAAAAAACATTATTTTGAGAAGAGGCTTTACCAGACTGCCCAAATGATCCATGACACATGAATCAAACAAAACCTCTGTTGCAGATTATGAACTGAGAATTCCCTTTTTTTCAAATGAAAGGTTGATTCTATTTCATTTTTACAAAATGGAATGTTTTTTAAAAGCACTATAGAAAAATTATATGTGTCAGATTGGAGAAGAACATTAAAAAATCAAAACCACAGTCTTGGTTCATTTCCATGATGCCAGGACATCAGAAAAAGGAATTTCCAGGGGTTGGCAGGATATTGTTGGTTTCTCCTTCCCATTAACATGATGCAGAAATGGTAGATTACCAAGCAAAGGCTCTTTTGTCCTCTGTGTAGTGCAATTATTTCAGTAGAGAAAACTGTGCCACGTGGTTTCTTTCCCTCCAAGATCATAATTGAGGGACCAGGAAGTCCTGGGCTTGGAATTAAACTCGTTTGGGTAAATTAAAAGTGGAACAGTAAAGCCAATGAATTATATGGAAAGCATTGGAAAGCAAGAGGGCAGTACTATAGAAGGACACCATTTTTGTGCTATTGTGGGATCTCCTCCTTCATTCATGGAGGACTTTCTGGAGAAGGGAGTTGCTTCTGGATATGAGGGAACATATGTGAACCCTGAGAAGAAAAAATGGAAGTGCCAAGCTATATACAGATGTGGAGAGAGGTCTGTGCATCCAACTTAAACCATATATACCAAAGAGAGGGATGAGACACAGCCATGATGGGGAGAAGTACACCTTTAGACCTTGTCCTTACAAGTAATACAGAGATTAAGCAATGGCCATCGGCACTGAGGAACAACGTGAACATCTCATGTTCATTTTGAACAGAACTTTGAACAGGTTCTAAATTTAGAGGATGCCAACAATGCTTGTAGTCTTTCAGCAGTATAGAAACAATAGAGCTTAGCATATGGTTAGCAAGAAAAATAGGAAACTTCTAGATAGAAGTTATAATAAATTCTACCCTCCCCTTACCCTTTCACTCTATTCCTCCTCCTTTCCCCACCACTCCATTCAGCTGAGGGTAGGTTTTATGCCTCTTGTCTTGAGTACAAAAATTCCTAGTTATAGTTTTGAATAAGGTAAACCCTTGAAAAGCCTTTTTCCACTCTCATCCTACCAACTAGGAGGTCAAATTTGCTTCCTTGCCTTAATTCTAGCTCACCTTTCCTGTTGCCCATCCTTTGTGTACTTGTATTGAGACATGGATTTTGCTTCTTGTTTCTTTCTTAGATTTTTTTTCTCCTGTGATTTTTCTGGTTGTCTCTGCTGCTTTTCTTTTTTCTACATCGTAGCTACTCTCTATGGTATCTAGATGAATGGATATACATAGGCATTCTCTTGCTTCCTTTTTAGTTTAAAGTCCTTTTGATTAGATTTGCAATGCATTCAGGGGATATTTCTAGACATGAAGAAACTGGAAAAAATGGAACTAGCCTTTGTACTTCTCCATGGTATCTCAAGTTTGATTAAATGTGACAATTATCACAGCACTAAGAGGATGATTTTCCTGTTTGCTACTGGTTCATAGAGATTTATAGGACTTCAGAGCTGGAAACCACCTTCAAAGATTGTCTAATTCAACCCTTTATTTTAGAGATGAGTAAACTGAGGGTCAAGAATAGATTATTTTGAAGATACCTTTCATTTTAGTGGTATAGCTATATCCAGCCTTCACATAGTGGCAAGAAGGCATTTGATTATCCTGCCTAATTTATTTTTATTTGATTTTTAAAACCAATAATCTTGGGTTGTAAATCAGATATTGGAAATAGAAAAGGGGTGGGAATGAATATTATTAATGAATACTGAATACAAATCAGATTTAGGATCTTTTTGTATTATTCTTTGTGGCAAAATCTGAGGTAAAGAAGTTTTTTATTTTTACATGATGATACCTATAATAATTAGCATTTAGAGGGCAGCTAGGTGACATGGTGCCAGGGGTGGAGTCAGGAAGACTCATCTTCTTGAGTTCAAATCTGGCTTCAGACATTTACCAGCTCTGTATTTGCCTCAGTCCCTCCTCTGTAAAATGAACTGGTGAAGGAAATGGCAAAACACTTTAGTATCTTTGCCAAGAAAACTCCAAATCGGGTCACGAAAAGTCATACATGACTGAACAACAATAACAACCAGGAAACATAGTGTTTTATGGCTGCACTTTACAAATATTATCTCATTTTATCTTCATAACAACCCTGGGAGGCAGGTGCTACTATTTTATGCATTTTACAGATGAGGGAACAGAGTCAGCCAGCAGATAAGGGACTTGTGTGGCATCACACAGCTAGCAAGTTACTGAGGTTGGGTTCAAACTCAGATCTTGACTGTAGGTATCCTACTGGACTCTACTACCTTGAAAATAATTCTGTGTCCCTATACAATGATGCTTTTATTGACCCAGCCTCCATATATTCTCAGTGCAATTTTTTCTACAGCGTGATAGATTTGTCCTTGCCCTTTCCTTGGTTTTCCTATGACTTATCACACAGATTTATGAGATAGTTGGTTAGACTTAACATTCTGAAGATAAGTCTGTTGAGCAATATCACTGATTCGTCAAGCAATGAACCCCAATCTTTCTCATTTCTTTATAATCACACTCAAAATTAGTCTGTTCCTACTACAGAACAGAGAGAACATAACCAGCCTATGGAAGAATCTGGCCTACAACCTTGTCCTCATTAACATGGACCACTAGCCACTATTCCACTAATGTTAACAGATTAGGAAAAAAAAACACCATCCACAAACATACACAGTTTGCAAAATGTATTATTGTGATTTAATGAAAAGAATAACTGAGTAATTGAGGAGGAAAAAGAATTGGTAGATTTTTGGTTTAATAGCCATCAGTTCTCTGCCCTTAAATCCCTTTAGCTGGCAGAATCCTGATCTATCAACCAGTTCAATCTAATCCAATGCAATTCAATTAGTCAACTGACAAAACATCTATTTAGTGCCTGTTATACGCCAGGTACTATGCTAGGCAGGCTCTGGGGATTCAAAAAAAAGTGAAACAGTTCTTACTCTCAAGGAGTTTACATTCCATCTAGAGAGAAAAATAATACAAATATATAATTATATACAGAATATTCACAATGTCAAAACAAGATTTTTCTTTTTTTGGGGCAGGGGGAGAGGTTAGCACTAGCTGCTGGAAGCATCAGGAAAAGGATCATTCAGGAGATAGAATTCCAATCCAAGCAATTAAAACATTTAAAGCTTAATATGTGCCAGGTACTGTACTAGGCAATGAGGAGTTAAAGAGTACATTCTAGGCATGGGGGTACAGATTCTACAAAAGCACAAAGATGTCAATGAAATGCTGAATTTGGAGAATATAAAATAGACCAGTTTGGCCGCAATATAGATTGGGCAAAGGGGAGTGATGGACTTAGCCTTGTTCCAGGAACTGGGACCTACCTGATCTTTAGGCAAGAGAGATAAAAGGACACATGAATGCATAACTCAGCACCAAGTCAGCCTTGCTCATACACTGGTTCTTACAACAGGTTCTTACAACATCAAAGGGCAACAGTTGCCCTTTGTCTTGTCCATAGACGCCAAGTTCCCATTTCATCTTCTACCACAGCTGGGACACTACTTTGGCAGCCTGTCATGTATACTGTGTCTTCTAGACCTACGGCCTGATCTTGCTTTCCCCAGTCTTCCAAGAGGAAGGAATTATGCCATGAATCCCAGGTCATACTTGGGTTCCGTTGCTAGACCTCTCTGCCATAGACATCTTGTCTACCTGAAACTTCTGTCTAGAGTCTGCCACTACACTATCATGACGTTACATTCACATTTGTCAAGTTTCTTCCTTCTGCCAATTTCTGGGACCTTCTTAGCTGGCCTGCCTCATCTTGGCAAGCCTACATAGTTTTCTGATCCTGGCTGTCCTCAGGTTGATGCTACCCAGTTACCTAGAGATTTGAGATTGATAATAGACATGCTCTTAATTAATAGCTGGACCTACATGAAAAAGCAACTAGTTTGCCCAGTGACTAGACCATGGAGTCAGGGAGATCTGAGTTCAAATTTGGCTTCTTACTAATTGTGTTACCCTGGGCAAGTCATTTAACCTCTGTTTCAGCTTGCTCATCTGTAAAATGGGGTAGTAATAGTACCTATGTCTCACGGTTACTGTGAAGATCAAATGAGAATATTTGTAAAGCAATTTGCAAAGCTTAAAATGCCATATAAACAAAAGCTTTTATTTGCTATTATCATTATTTATATATTGTAATTATTACTATAGGAAATGTGCATCAAAGTTTTCATAGTATGTGAAGGTTTCCTCATTTCCTTCTGTTCTGACTAGAGTATTTGAGAATATGGGAACAATTTTGGATCTCTGCAGGGTTGAGCTGCATGAGTGTGTGAGCATTTCAAGCAAACTTGAATGCTCACATGCCAAGCTATACCTCTAAAACATCCCATTTTGCGGTATGAAGAAATCACCTTCATTTTACCTCCTAAAGGCTCCTTTAGCTCATTAAAAATGCTTTTGGTTTTGCTTGTTAAGGATTCCTAGTTCACATTTTAGCTCACTACTCATCATCCAAAGGGCAAAAAATAACAGTGAAATTGGTAAGTGAACGGTGATGAGGTACCAACCAGAGGGGGAGAGGAATGGATAGAAGGCCCTCCTATTAGGAGGGGCTCATGTTGATATTGAGGCTTTGAATTCTCTCTCTCTCTCTCTCTCTCAAAACCTCAGCGAGCTGCTGGCTGCAGCTGTGGGCTTTCAGCCATCATCCCAGCAGGACTCTGGGGAGTCTGGAAACAACCTCCCTGATTACCCCCATTCCTATGGCAATCATGACCAAGCTGTCAATCTATTTTAGCAAAAAACGTCTCCACTGAAGCAGACTTCCAGTTGGTCCCATCACCAGGACTCTCGGACATCTCTTTAAAACTACCTCAGCCAGCCATTACTGGCAGAGTTCCTAGAACTGTTGCTCATAATTTTTCCAGATAACTCTTTCATCAGGTGGTATTGAAAAGAGAGAATGTGTATTTTCTTCATTGTTAGGCTATTTTATGGGCCCCTGAAAGAATGTTGAATAAAAATCCAACATGCTCAAAACTCCTTTCCTAAATTTTATTTTGGATTGATTAGGTAAGAGACAATAACAATGAAAACAGTAGCAAAAACCATGCTCCCCTCCATTTCATAATCCTCGTCACCTCCTCCCCCAGCACCTAGGAAACAATGATTGTCTTTTCTAAGCAATGCCTTGTCAGCAAGGCCAAAATTTAAAAAAAGCTGATTGATCCTCTAGTGAAGTGAAGAAAACCTAAATCTTAAAACAATTTTTACAAAAGCAACCGTGGCATCTGCAAAGTTCAAATATGCCAATACATAATTTTCAGTGAAGCCCTCGGACTATTTTCTCCATTACACTGGCTTTCCAGCCAGGGCCTGTTGTCTGAACTGAATTCCTTCCAAAGGCAACTGAATCACAAATGACTGGCAACAGTGAAGGAGAGTAAAAAGTGCCAGCAGGAACTCAGATGGAGGTGTCACTGCCTGTCCCAGGCAATACAGTCTTGATAAATTATGGAAGACGTCAGTTCACCTCTATCCATTTGGTTTCAGCAGCCGAAGCAAGTTCCAACTTGCTTCATTTGATGTCACTTTGATTTAACATTTTTTCTTTTTTCTAAAATGGCGCTTTCGGAGTTACTCATTTCTGGCTAGAACAGACATTAAAATGGTAGAATAGTTCTACAACTAGCATTAAAATACTAATTTATTTAAAGACTGGTTTTCTCGGCTATGGCCACTTATTCAGATTTAATTTAAGAAACTCTGGGCCTACAACAAATAAATATTACAAATATAAAAGCAGTGATACAAGATGTCCTCACATTAGAAGATAAAGGATTAGTCTTACAGCCTGGTGAGGGATTTGAAGGTGGACATTAGAAAAAATGGAATCAGAAGACCAGAGTTTGAATATACTTATTACCCGAGTGCCTGTGGGGCAACTTATTTTCCTTCTCCAGGCCTCAGTTTTCTCACTTGAAAAAAGAAGGTATTAGATTCAATGACCTCTAGGGTCCCTTTCCCAGCTGTACATCTTTAAGCAATTGAGTCTGCTTATTGTGCATAGAATGCCAGACTCAAAAGCAGGAAGATCAAGGTTTGAATTCTGCTTCTGGTATTTACTAGCTGTGTGACAGTGGTCAAGTCCCTTAACATCTCTAAGCCTT
This sequence comes from Notamacropus eugenii, assembly GCF_028372415.1. NCBI lineage: Eukaryota > Metazoa > Chordata > Mammalia > Diprotodontia > Macropodidae > Notamacropus > Notamacropus eugenii. The sequence goes on along the minus strand of NC_092875.1, from coordinate 293,328,844 downwards.
GGTTTCTTCATCTTTAAAATGAGGGGCTTTGCTTACATGGTCTCTCAGGTCCCTTCTTCCAGCTATAAATCTTAGGATGCTATGATCCATGCACAAGAACAAATATAAGGGTGAAGAGTTAATGATGGGGGGAAAGAGGCAGAAAATCGTATATGTGAGTTACAAAGTGATACTGATAAACGAAAATAGACAAGGGGATTAGATATTACCAGCCAAGAGACAAGAACAGATGAGAACAAGGACAAAACAAGAAGAAAAGAGCTTGTCTGAATTTACTCAAGGGAACTGATCCAGGAAATGATCTCTGTCTCTATCTGTGTCCTTCTGTTTCTTTCTCAGTTTCTTTTTGTCTGTCTGTCTGTCCGTCTGTCTGTCCGTCTGTCTGTCTGCCTGCCTGTCTGTCTGTCCGTCTGTCTGTCTCTGTCTCTGTCTCTCTCTTTATTCCTCAGATTACCAAGACTTCATCAGTAATTGCCTTAAGAAAGTAAGCAGCTTAAATATGACTCATTAACAAAATTAGCCTCAATGGGTGGAATTAGGCTATGTTGCTCAGGCAAGGACAGTGACCGGAGGGTCTGTGGGTACACGGGGACATTCCCTTCAGGCCCAGCTCAGTCTCAAGGGCAAGACTAATCCATGAAGAGGTCTCATACTTTGAAATGAAAAGGCTTGATCTCTGAGGAAATCACCAAGAGGGTGGAATGATTAGGGCTTTCTGCAATTCCGGAGCCAGCAGTATCAATGTAGTTGATTCTTGCGAGCATTTCCAAACCCTGTGTTCCCAGCTTACATTAATATGCTCCCTCACGATGTTGTATTTAAAGCAAAGATGAATGTTGAATAATTGAAAAGGAACTTTACTTCTGCACATCTCCTGGCACAACCTGCCAGTTTAATTAACTAATCATTTTATAATCAAATGGATGTAAAAAATTAAGATTCCTAATTATTAAACAGGATACAAACCAAACACTGATCAGATTTCCAATTCAACAAACATTTATCTTCTAGGTAAATCTTAATTTACCCTATGAGGGTATGTGCTTTCTGTCGGGACAAAAACTGGATCTGTAATTCATTGCCATAGGGACCTCTCCAGTGAGGAAACTACCTCTACCAGTGCAGGTTAACATTGCATGGAACATTGCGAAATTAAATGACGTGCCCAGGGTAACACAGCCAGTGATTGTTAGTGGTGGGACTTGATCTCAGATCTTCCTGGCTCTAAGATCTGCTCTCTATCAACTGACCCATGCATTTTTTCTGTGATTTCCATAGTTTTGCTAAAATCTAATAATGTATATAAAATGGAATATTCAAAAATCTTTGGGCAACTTAACTGGCTATTTTTAATTTATGATATGTATAATGTTAAAATTTTGTTGAATCTGCTACATATAGCTACAGAGATATGATGTTGGTCAGCTAGGTGGCATAGTGGATAAAGTGCTGGGCCTAGAGTCAGGAAAATTCATCTCTGTAAGTTCAAATCTAGCCTCAGACACATACTAGTTGTGTGATCTTGGGCAAATCACTCGTATGTGTTAGATATTTGATGAATATTTTTTAATAAGTTTTTATATAAATTACCTGTTTTTAAGTCTCCAGTATCTGTCTTAAAAATTCAATATGAACTGTTTGGAGGTTAAAAAAAAAAACCACATTGACTCTGAAGTCAGTCAAAAGACTTTTAAAATCTGTCTTTGCCACATATTACCTATATAATGACATAAATAGGTCATTTAACTTCCTTGGGTCTCAGTTTTCTCATTTATAAAACGGAAAGACAGAGCTAGATGGTCTCTTCCATTTCTTGAGACAGGATCCTATATTAAATCAATAGTATTTGAACATAAATATAATACAATTTGCACATTAATGCAACAAAAAGAAATTACACTCTTGAAAATCTCACCTAAGAAAAAAAGTTATCTTCACACATATATTTTAAGTGATATTTCTATGTATGCAATGTATGTGTGTGTATCTGTATATAGATATACACACTTGTGTGTCTGTACTTTTCTCGAACATCGCCAGTTATTGGATGTCTAGCTAAAAGGATTCTTAAAAGACACTTGCACTCATCCCTTCAGGTGTGGTCTCACTCTAATTAGAAACACTAATCTACCTTCAAGGGTCTTTAGAGAAAGGGGTTTCATGCAGGTTCCCTCAGGTATACATTCTGATATTTCATATCTTCTCGGCCAGGGATTCCTTCTTTACATCTTTTTTGGGGTGCTGACACAATTGCGTTCCCTAGGGAATCACTTAATAATTCCTCTGTGCTTTTTATTAACTCTAACAAATTGTGACAAAGTTTTTAGGCACCCATATGGCCTAAATTGCCATTGGTGCCTCTGAATGGTACTATTTTCCAGCCAGTTCTCTATGGAAATACAGACAATGTGAGATCATATCCCAAAAGCAGTCTGGAAAAATGCACCTAACGCCAGTTTCTAGGAGCAGTAGGCCACTATGATTTCCTTCCCTCTTCATATTGTTAGCCCTTTGTTCTTATAGAAGTTGGGGGTTGTGGGGTGAAAATAATCAGACAATATGACCTCAGGTCTGATTCGTCTCTTTTCACACTGGATCTAAGGTATATTGTGTTACTTTCTGATAGAGAGAATTGAGCTTAGCTATTGTTCAATGGTTTCTGATCTGCTCAAACTTGGTGTTTTCAAAATATCAGTTTCAAAATTGAGCGTGATGAATGGGCTTGTTTTTAAAACCCTATCTCATTCATCCTGTGTGGAATTTTTGGCAGGTTGCAATGGTGGGATTATGGAATAAAGATCAGAGTTTTTGTGGCATTTCAGAAATTCACTGAGGCCAAATCAATGTTTATAGTACCCTGGGGACAAAAGAGAACTCCCTGAATTAAGGTTATCACCTATGAATAAGAGCAAAGAATATTTCTGAGTGGTATATGGAGATAGAACAGTTGTTTTTTTTTTTTTAATATAAAAGTCTAAAATTGACCTTAATCTTACTATAGAAATCTAGGTGCTATTTTTAAAAAGTGGCATTCATTCAGAGCCTCAGTTTTACCATCTGTAAAATGCAAGGGTTGAATTATGACCTCGAAAGGACATTTTTGACTTGATATTCTGGGATTTTGCAATTGAATCTTCTGTTTAAGTTCTCTCCAAGGGCTGGTCTTTCATGTTGATAGTCAAAAGCAGCCTTCCTGGATATTGGGACTAAGAGTCAGAAAGTGTGGTTCTAGTTTGTCTCAATGTGTATGACCTTGGGCAAGTCACTTGACCACTCTGAGTCTCAGGTCTCTCTATTCAAATGAGGATAATAATACTTGCCTGACCTACATGGTTGTTATGAGGATCTAATGTATATGAAATGAAGTTATTACCAATTTAAAGTACTTTTCTTCTTTCATTGTTGTTTAGTTTTTTCAGTTCTGCCTGACACTTTGTGATGCCACTTGAAGATTTTGCGGCAAAGATACTGGAGTGATTTGCCATTTCCTTCTCTAGTTCATTTTATAGATGAGGAAACTGAGGCAAATAGGGTTAAGTGACTTGCCCAGGGTCACACAGCTATTAAGTGTCTGAGGCCAGACTTGGAGTCAGGAAGATGAATCTTCCTGACTCCAAGTCTGGCGCTCTATGCACTGAGCCACCCTATTGCCCCATTCTTCTTAGTCATTCATTTATGAATACATTTGATAGGATCCAAAAGACCCACTTATTTCCTCCCTTTTCTCTCATGAATGTCACAGTGATGGAAATTCCAGTTCTGCTCTCACTACTTGGAGTGATGAAAAAGTTAATTGGAAAAGTGGTAGAGGGGAAAGCAGATTATATTTGGAGTTAGAGAATCTGGGTTTAATTTTTAGCTCTTCTACTAACTTACTATCTGTATGACCTTGGGTCTCTTAATCCCTTTTGGGATTCAGTTTTCTTACTTAAAAAATGAGGTGGTTGAACCAGATGAACTATTACGTCCTTTCCAGCTTTAAATCTATGATCTTGTCTTCAGATCAGCATGAAACTCAATCTAGAAGTAATTAGTGCATCAGAAACCAGTGAGAATCCAAAAATGACACTCAAATGAAAACAATAATTCTTAGGTAACTTCTTCTAATTAGTATAAAATGGCCAAATAGGTTCATTCTTTAAACTTTCAGTGCAAAAATGATATAAATTCAAGGAGAAAGAATCAAATGGATGAAAGATAAAATAAGTTTAAAACAAATATAATAAATTGTAATTGCAACTAATCACTTACCCCCTCCCCCCCAGATCAATGTCTAAAACAGCAGGATAATGGTAGATGGGTAGTCATTCTGAGATCAATTCAAGAATTGATTCAAGAATTTCAGACACAAAGAATAAAACTGATTAAATACAAACATGGTGATGTGATATTGGATAGACCCAAAACGTATGTGTGCCTATTATGTGCATTTCTTTGTCAAAGTAGAAAATTTTGAATATTTATCAAGAGTGAACAACTCACTAATTAAGGTATTATTAGAATGAAACTTTTCTTTGCAGAGAGAAATTAAAGGTGATAAAAAAAATCTAACATTTCAGGGATGTTAACTTTCTAAATTATGTGATGGAAGAATGGGAACTAGAAAACTATTACTTTTGCATAAATTAATTTATCAGATTATTTAAACTCTCACTTGGCAAGATCCTAGGGAAATAACGCAAAGTATATACTTTTTCGAGGTGAGGAGAAGAAGCATTCTGAAAGTTCTAAGGCCTGGAGATGGACACATATTCAAGTGAGGCACTAGAGGGAGCTGCCCTGGATAGTAAATTATGAGGACATGAGGATACTAGGTACTTAAAGGTGGGATTTGGGCAGAGATATTAGGAACTAAAGAGAAACTTTTCCTGAATAATAGTTTTGTCTAGAAGTAGCCCTGTTATTCCTTATGCCTAAGGAATTCACATCATGTGAGTAGGTACTTTTGGGAACTGGGTTCATTCATTTAGATACCCCAAGTAATCTGATGAGAGTTTCCTCTCCAAACAAATAGAAAACAAAACTTGAACAATATACAGCAGATAAAAGTTGTTTGTACAATGCTAGGGGTTTTTAATGATGATGATCATAATTAAAATTTATTTTTATTTTAGACATGTATGTATTTGTTAGCTATCACACATAACATACAGATTATAATATATATTTTAGAGGGGAAGTTAGGTGACACAGTGGATAAAGCACTAAGCCTGGAGTCAGAAGACCTCCTGAATACAAATCAGACCTCAGATACTTACTAGCTGTGTGACCCTGGGCAAGTCACTTAACCCTGTTTGCCTCAGTTTCTACATCTGTAAAATGAGCTGGAGAAGGTAATGGCAAACTGCTCTAGTATCTTTGCCAACAAAGCTCCAAGTGGGAGTCATAAAGAGTCACAACTGACTGAACCAACTGAATAATATATTTTAGACATATATATCCATATAGATATGTATTTATTTAGACATATTTTATGTTTTAAAATATACTTTTATCAAAACATTCCTGTGAGGCAGATGGTGGAGGCATGCTTCATTATCAAGAAGTAGGTAAGGTTTTGAAGGTCTTTAAATCTTTGTGTAAAGAAAAAGTTAATGGGACTTGATCTTTAATTGCAGTGACTCCTCTGTTTTACTTACCCCATGCTAATTAAAATCTGAAAATCTTCTGTGTGACTGTTAAGATTTAGTGATGGACCCAGAAAGGAAGCAAGAGTGTCAGATTTCACAGTTTAGTCTGTCCAGGAGAGAAAAAGCAGCCTGAGCTGAAAGTCTTCCTATTTCTGCTTTTCCAGCCACATCTGATCAGATCTGATACAGCTCAAACCACCTTGATGAAAACCATTTAAAGGGACAGTAAATAATCCTTGCCCTTGGAACATACATCATTATCAGAAGGCAGTTTTGTGCCCTTTCAAGCAGCACATCACATTTTATAAGATGCCACTCTATGAACTCTCTGGATGGTCCATGCCCAAGATAACAAGGGAAGCTTTCATGTACTCCCAAAGTCTAAAGATCAAAGTGAATTCCAGAAAGAATTCCATTTTTAAGACCCTCAGCTCAACATCCCTACTCAAATATGTCCAGCAATAGTCTCTCTTTTTATGTCAGTTTCTTATTCTATAAGCCTAAAATGACAAGAAGTAGTTATTTTAGGCTTGTAGAAACATTGTTTATATTTTCACATAAAGAGTAAAGAGATATTTGCTTATGTATCCCAGATTATGAACTGGGAAACTATTATCTTAACACAGATCTATACCTAGGCTTAGGCTCCCCAGGATTTCCCATAGGGCTCTAATATTTTAGGGGACATAGTTTCCTCCTAGTCTTCTATCAGCCCCTACCATCCAGTGTGATTGCTCTTACTTCCTTACCTCTTGTTGGGTCATCACCTTCAATATTCAGTCACATTATTACTCCTTCCTTCCTAGAGTCGTTCTTCCCTCCAGACTGCCTCCCTGCCTTCCACCTGTCTACCTTGCTGACTCCATCTGGGGGTCCAGGGATCTGGGGCTATCAGCTACACCACAGAGGCAAGGGCCAGAGTCTCTAGGGGATAGGTTACACCCCTGCTCGCAGAATTGCACCCAAGGCCGACTGTCTTACAGACATTCTTCTCTCTCCCCTTCTCCCCTAAACCATACTCCTGAATTTTCCATGGATTCCAGAATTCCCAGTTATGCTTGTGCCATTAAAAAGAACAAGTCAGTGTTCAAGGGGAATCTATAACTGCACTGCAACCAAATACTGAACATGAATCATCACCCTTTACATTATTAAAGAGAACAGTTTCTGAACACTTAAGACTGGACTGAGAGAACCTCACAAAGGAGTTTTGAGGTTTGCTCCAAACCTTGACTGGGAAAAGATTAAATGTAAGATAATGTAACACTGGGTGCCATTCCCCCAAATCAATGACAACTTTAAGGTCTTCCTCATTATCCATTTTTCACAGTCCTAAGATGATTTGTTTTAAAGGACCTCAACAATTAAAAAAAAATTAAATACTGTCATCAGCATTCCAGCTGTTCTTTCTGTAATCATAGACTAGAATTACAGCATTTTCCCCAAAAAGGACATGACAAGTAGCCCAATCAGGCCTGATTCCACATCTCGCAGTAAAGAAATATTTCTCTTCTTTATATGGGGAACATGTGGATGCAAATGACCTTGTGAAAGGGATAGGGAAAAAAACTCACTGAATCTGAAAGACCACAAAGTCCTGCTTATAAGTGTATGTCTCTTTACTTGGTTGTAAGAGGTGTGTCAGCTTTTTAAAGTGCCCCCTTGAAATCTGGACAATATTTTTAGATTCTTTAGTGGCTCTTAGTTCACATGACTTTCTAAATGTTTTTGGAGAGTTGGATGAAAAGAAAGAGTCAGAATAGTTGAATTTAAGACAAGGAAAGAACTTTCCATTAACCAGTTTATGACCTTGAACTAATCCCCTTTCTTCTCTCTGTTTCTGTTTAGCTACCAGAAAATCAGGAATAAACAAACCTAACCACCATGTTATAAAAAATAACAAAAAAATTCAAATGAATTCTGTAGATGAACACCATTGTCTTGTAGGTATCTCAAACCCAACATTTCTAAAACAGAACTTAATATCTCCCCACCTGAAAGTCACCCCTGGTTCCAACCTTTCTGTTTCTGCTGAGGACACCATCATCCTTCTCATCACTCAATCTTGGAATTGTCCTCCACTCTTCACCGTAGTTATCTCTATCAGCCAATCAACAGCCAATGTCTTTAGATCCTACTCCCACAACATCTCTCGTAATTTCCCCTTCTCTCCATTTACAGATCACTAATTAAGGCTCTCTAATACCTGAAAGATAATAGAATTATTTTCACTTGTTAGGGATTCAACACAGCATAATGACCAGAATGCTGGCATGAAAGGTAAGATGCCTAGGTTATAATATGACTTCAGGCACCTATAGCTATGGGCAAATCACTTAACCTCAGTTGGTTTCAGTTCCCTCATTTGTAAGGTGGCATAATAATGCTCATTTGACCTGCTTTATAGGGTTATTATAAGGGGAAAAAAAACTCTATGTAAACTTTAAAACACAAGACAAATGTGAGTTGTTTTAAAAAGAGAGTTTTCTCTCATGTCTCTATGGTAGTCACGCATAACTTCCTGAAAGCAGGGATTATACACCAAGGTAAATGACTGCTTAAGATTGTTCTTTTTGTCCTAAGATTTGCTTATCAGTAAATGTTAACATATGCTTGGAACCATGCTTAAATTCTGAATAAATAGGTGGTACAGTAGACAGTGTGCTGGGCTTAGAGTCAGGAAGTCCTGAGTTCAAATCCAGCCTTAGACACTTACCAGCTATTTGACCCTGAACAAGTCAATTAACCTCTGCCTGTTTCAGTTTCCTCATCTGTAAAATGGGGATAATAATAAAACCTATCAGATTTTTGATTTTTTGAGGATCAAATGATTTAATAATTGCAAAGCACAGTACCTGGCACATAGTAAGCACTATATAAATGTCAGAGATTACTACTTAAATAAAAGTAGTAATTGCCTGTAGGATCTTATTATTGAAAGCAGTGAAGCTCAACTTTATTAACATTCATTCAACAAATATTTATATATCAGGCCAGATAAGCATAGAGCCTCTTGAACACTAAAGAAATATGTAGTACATTCACGAAAACACATGGGTGATGTATAAATTAAGAAAAGAGGTAAATGAATGTCTAGGAGCTTCTTTCTTGCAGAAAGGTGTGCATAGAAAGGAACAGGACTTTTAGAAAAGCAATCATAAGAGTTCATACATCCAAAAGTGTTGTCCTTAAAAATAATCCCTTTGGGAAGCTGTGTACTTACACAGAGCTTATTGACGCTTTTAAAATTCAGATATAGCCCATGGCTGCCTTGCTAGCTCATGGATGCGTCCCACACCATACCATGTGCTGATAAGTCTACTGCTGGTCAGTGTTGAAGACAGATGAAATTAAAGAACTATTTGCTTACTGTTAGGCTAAGAGTTAGAACTCTAACTGCAGCCCTGTTTCATACATTTTTTTCTTCTTCAGTTACATTAAATAGGACTCTCAACTAAAATGCATTATTGGGGTTTTTGTGACAAAGATGCTGGAGTTGTTTGCCCTTTCCTTCTGTAGGTCATTTTACAGATGAAGAAACTGAGGCAAACAGGGTTACGTGACTTGCCCAAGGTCGCATAGCTAGTAAGTGTCTGAACCTTAATTAGCACTCAGGTCTTCCTGACTCCAGGGCTGGTGCTCTATCCACTGCACCATCTAACTGCCTCGAATGTATGTTAGCTTGTTAATGTGGGTATGCCCTCCCACTACACAAATCACAACTTCTTAATACTAGCCTATCCCATGCGACTCTCCTTCATTTCCTCTCATGAATTCACCACAGGAGATCTACTCAATGTGATAAAGAACATTCATCTTTTCTTTTGACATTACAAGGACAGCAATGTAACGTGCATTTTGGGCTATTCATTATTTATTCCTCCCTCTTATCACATGACATCATCATTTTCCCTCGTACACTTCTTCATTGACATGCTTTTATTCTCTTGCTTCCCTTTTTTTGTAATTTGTTGCAGACTGCTCACACTCACCATGTGCTTCCATTCCCCTTGAGATAATCCTGTATTTTAATCTTTGGGAGGATGCTATTCTATTACTTGTGGTAAACCGGTACCTTCCCATCATGAAATGTATTCATGATATGCCCAACTACTTTATTTCTGTTTGGTCAATGGTTTAAAACATAAGAATCATTAGGGTCATGAGGCTACGAGTACATTTCATTGTCATCATAATAATTTTCAGTAGTTAGATTTCTGATCAATATTGTAACTGAACAATCAGTTGGGTCCTGACATGATAAAGAAGAGAAGATCATTTGCATTGGACCACATTTGGGAGAGTGTGTGATGCTGTCAACAATCCCAATCCACTTACCGCCATGAAATCCGTGTTTTAACACCACTGTTCTCCTGTTGACACTATGTAATTGTGAATTACGGAATGCTATTATTTCAGAATATTTAAAACTGCAGCTAGACTAAAGGGCAATGGAAAGATGCATGAGGAAACAGCACATTTCTAACAGATGATAGATATTTATCTAGTGTTTATGTTAACAAAGTGGTTTACATATGATTTCTCATTTGATCCTCACAACAACCCCTGTAAAATAAGTGCTAAATAAAAAGTAAGTCCCTAATTTACAAATGAGGAAATTAAGACTGGGAGAAGCTAAATGACTTTCCCAGGGGTCACAAAGCTCGTAAATAAATGGGGCAGGATTCAAACTCAGGGCTTTTTGACTTCGAGTTCAGTGCTCTATTCACCATGACATTTAGTTGCCTATGATGATTCATGTGCAAGAAGTAACATAAAAGTCATCCTCAGGATCATATATGACCAAAAAGGAGGTAGCCCACTCATAAGGCATATATAATGCTGGGTCTGGAGTCTGGAAGACCTGAGTTCAAATCCAGTCTCAAATACTTAATAGTTATATGATCTTGGGCAAGTTACTTATTCTCTATTTATCTCAGTTCCCTCACCTGTAAGATGGGGATAATAACAGCGTCTACCTTCCAGGATTATTATGAGCACCAAATGAGATAATGATTGTAAAGCCCTTAGCACAGTACCCAGAATGCAGTAGGTGCTGGATAAATGTTAGCTGTTATGTTTTTTATGCAGCAGGAGCTGTAGGTTAGCAATACTAGCTAACACTGACATCGCACTTTAAGTTTGGCAAAGCTTTCTACATATATGATCTCATTTGATTAAAATCCTTCATAAATGTCCCCTTCCTACCTACCCAGGCTTCTTATATCTTGTTCCCATCCAAACACTTGATTCAGTGACACTGGCCTTGCTTTTCCTCATATAAGACACTCAATTCTTTAACTCTGAGCATTTCCTTTGGCTGAACCCCAATGTCTGAAACACTTTTTCTCTTCATCTCAGCCTCCTGGCTTCTCTAGCCTTCTTCATATCACAGTTTATATTTATTATATTATACAGTTTTATTATATTATACAGTTTCTGTATTATTGCCCCCTAATATTAGACTGTGAAGTCTTTGAGAGAAGGGCCTGTTTTTTGCCTTTGCATTTCCACTTACCGCAGTGCCTGGCACATAGCAGGAAACTGATAAATATTAGGTGACTAAGTGATGCTCAAGACAGTTCTAGAAGATAGGATGAAATAATTATTTCCAATTTACAGAAGAAGAAACTGAGGCAGAGAGTGGTTAAGTGACTTGTCCAAGGTCATATACTCAATAAGAGTCTGAGGCAGGATTTGAGCTCATGTCTTCCTGATTCCAGGTTCAATGTTTAATCAACTGTGGCACAAAGCACTTAGAAAGAGTGCTCACATATTACACTGGGATCCTTTACTGAAAGAACTGGAGAAAATTCATCACATTAGCTATGTTCTGTATGTAGGACTTATGAAAGGAAAGGCATGGATAAAAATCTCATAAAATGAGAAAATGTGGGTGGTTCTCACTCTTCAGTGGTTGGAGAAACTGAAAAGAGTGAGGTCATGACATACTGCACACTTCACTGCATATATGAAATGTAGCTATGAAAATCCAGGACTTAATTAAATGAAAGAAAAATAAAAGAAGTAAAAGGAGAAAGCTCTGATGATATTATGGGAGAAGGAAATTATAAAACTATTTGGGAAATGAGCTACTTTTTCAGAATTATGGGGTATTTTGTAAGTATTAAGCTTGGTTTTCATGGATACTCTGAACATAATAGGATATAGAGACAAAAAAGACCTTAGCTCTCTAAGGGTCCATCGAATCCAAAACCCTCTTTCATTGATGAGGAAAATGAGCATTGAGAAGTGAAATAGGAAACATGGAAGTCCAGAGATGTCAAAAATTCATCTTTCAGATTTTGCTAAAATTGTGGTGAAAAAACCAGGAAGTCACAATGATCTGAAAGAAAATCAAGAGCTGAAAGTAAAAAATTCATTAAATTCTAAGTGCCAAAGGGGTACAAACTTTGCCACTTGAAGAGACAGCTGAGCACGATTCTACAACTCAAAGAAACTAAGTAATGTTCATGGGATGATCCAGGTGTTGTCAACTGAAATGACTATTCCAATTTCCACAGATCGTGGGGTAAACAAGATAATTAGGAACCAACGAACTAAATTAGAAAAGATGTCAGGTGGGTTGTCATTCAGAAAGAAACGTGTACTTCTGAGTTATATAAAATTTAAGCCACATTTGATTTTGGCACTCTTATACATACTTGAAAATTTGAAAGTAGGTGCTGAATTTTGAGGAGACGAGGAAGAATTCTGAAAAAAAGGGTAGATTTTTGAGTAATGAAATTGTGAAGTTGGAGAGGAGCATCTAGAGAAGGACAACAAGGATGGTGAAGAGCTTGGAGGTTCTGACCTACAAGGAATTGAGAAAAAGAAAGAGAAGGAAGAGAAGAAAAGAAAGGAGACATGGTAGTTGCTTTTGCATCATGGAGACTTGAGTTCAAATGTCACCTTTGAGACATACCACCAGCTATGACATGGCTCTCCAGCCATGTCAATTCTCTAAACCCCAGTATTCCCATGTGTAACTGGGGATACTAATATTGCTAGTGTCTACTACCTCACAGTGTTGTTGAAAAACTCAAATAATGTAGGTAGCATCTTTACAAACCTTATAATTCTATTTAAATATAAGTTGTAACTGTATTTAATAATAAACATTAATACTTAATATTAACATCAAATATCAATAATTTGTTAATAAATAGCAAATAATGTTACATAATCATTAATAAATTATAATTTTATTATTTAATAAATAATAATAAATTTCCCTTTTTTTATCCTTTACCATCTTATAAATCAATAGGAGCTGGAAAGAATCAATCAATGTAACCACCTCTTTTTAAAAATGAGAAGTTAAGTGTCTGTGCTGAGGTCACATGGAAGCAAAGCCCAGGTTTAAACCCAAGCTTTTAGACTCAAAATCCAGTTATCTATTTTTAAAATAGGTATCACTATAGGTGCTTTTGAAAAACCATATCCTGTATCAATGAGGAATTTTTCCTGTGTGCAGGCATAATTCAATGGCTAGCCTACTTCCCAACGTTCTTACTATCTTTGGGACCAAGGACTGTAGGAAGGAAAATTCCTGATTTCTAAATACCCCTCTCACTGGCATTAGCATAGAGTAATTATGGATCTTTACATCAGAGCCTGCCCCGTTACTGGTCTGTTGGAAAGCAGCCAAACCCCAAAAGCTTTCTTAGTAGACCCTGATGAGGACAGTGGTTACTTAATGTTCCCTGAAGGTCCCAGGAGACAGTGCAAGGTGAAAATGAAGGAGGACATTCCAGTATTTATGAAGTAAAAGGCAGGAAGACTCCATAGGTATTGAGAGGGAATGTGTAACTGGAGTCTTAGAGGACTTTTTATCCTCTCTCCTAAAGCTTAGAGCTCTGAATTCATCACAAGCAATCAACCTAGCATCTTCCTCTGTTGGATGGCTTGGTACTTCTCTGCTTAGAAATGGAGGGGAAAAAATGTATATACTTAGAGATCTGAAATACAGCAAAAAAATTCTCCTAGAAGACATCATCCCTCAAAATACACTTTCAATATACCAATGGAGAAAGCAGAGTTGTGATTCACTACTTGCTCCATTTCTGTTAACAATATCACCGTCCTTCCTGTCATTCATGTCTGAAAACTTGGAGTCCTCCTAATTCTTGATTCTCTTTCTATCATCATATCCAACTAATTGTCAAATCTTACAGATTCTATGCATATAACCTTCCTCACTTCCTCTTCCTCTCTCTTCTTACCCAATTCAGGTCTCCTTCCCTCCTACCAGGACTGTTTTCATAGTTTCCTCATTGTTCTCTCTATCTCCAGGATCTTCCTTCTCCAATCCATCTTCCATATGGCTACCAAATTGTTATTCCTAAAACAGAGTTTAAGACCATACTACTCTTGACCCAACATATTTACTAGCTACCTATTACCTCTAGGGATAGACGCAAATTTTCTCAGTATTTAAAGACCTCCACAATTTAACTTCTAACTACCTTTTTAGTTTGATATCATATTATTCTCCTTTGTGTACACTCTGTTCAGGTCAAACCAGCTTTGCAGGGTCATTATACCTCACATCTCTGTGTCCTTGCTTAGAGGTGATACCCCACATCTGGAAAATATTCCCTTCTAACCTTCACTAAGCTTTCTTCAAAGCCCAGTTTAGCTGCCATTTCCTAAATCAATTTTTTCCCAACCTCCAGTTATTAATACTTCTCCAAATGACCTCAGGATACTTTGCACGTGTCTTATGTTTATTGAGCTGTGTATATATTGTTTCTACCCCTGCCCCAGCAGAATGTAATCTTTTTGAGGGCAAGAACTGTTTTGATTTTGTCTTTTCAACCATCTTCCCCATCCCCCCACCCCTGCCCAGTACACTGCCTTTCAAAGAGTAAGACCTTAATAAATGTTTTTGACTTTGCCAAAATGCCTCATACTAATACTGTGTCTGCTAGCCTTAAGGTAATTGTACATAAACAGAATAAAACATTTATAACAGCCATAGCTTAATGTTGTTCTAGTCAGATGCCTGGCAAAAGTTGACTTTTGAATAATGCTAAGGGGATAGCATCAGTCCAGTTTCTCCACCTGACTTCTCTTCTAAAGGGACGTTTACGTGGCAGCAGAGGCTTGGAAGCCCATGGCAAGGGTTGGCTCTTCATTAGAGAGCAGGGAGGCAGAACAGCCCCTGGCTAGGGGATCAGCTGCATGTCCTATTTTCCAGCCTCAGGAGGGCAAACACAAACAAAACAGAAATAAGATCTGACTTCTCATGGAGAAAACAATTGCAGGAGGGCCCCATACAGAGTCAGAGCCCAGTGTTCACAGTCCCAAGATATTGACCGTAGGGGCAAGTACAGACTTTAGTCTGCAAGTACAATTTATTTGAGGTTATTTAGAGATGTACATTTCTGACTGTGTTTATAAATTCACATCCATCTTTCCACTGGGAGTTACCTGGAAGATTCCAAACATGAGTGGGGAAGAAACTGACTTAGCTAGAATCTTCAATGCTTTCCTGAATTATGAGAAGTTGTTCCATTGGTGAATGGAATTCCAGGGAACTTAAACAGATCTCCGCTTTGATATGAACACCTGCTAGCGGAGGGTACGTTTTGACACTCTTCCAAAATGTTACTGAGCTTATTATCAGTAATGAAGCTATTTATTATGGCGCCTGTCTACGCCTGGTGCTGTGTGAGATAGCGTACAAAGGGAGTTGGATGGCACTGATCCATCCCTTTCAGCTAGGACTTCACTATAGTCTAAGACAAATTAAATGAGACATGAAGGGTACACTGAATATATATAATCTGAATATATACCTCCCCCAAATCAAGTGTTTTCACTAACAATATGGGAAATATCAATGGATTAGGGTCAAAGGATATGAGGAAATGGTTCTCACAGGAATGGTAAAAGCTTAACAAGCATACTGAAGAACTGTTTTTAATTTAAGAAATAAGAGAAATGCAAACTACATACATATATATGGATATATATATACACTTTCAATTCACATGCAGCAAAATGGCAAAAAGGAAAAAAGAGAAAAATACTTAATAGCGTAAGGACTATGGGAAAGATACATTTACTAAGTGCTTACTATGTGGCAGGCAGGGGTCTAAGTGATCCACAAATATTATCTCATTTGATCTTCACAACAACCCTGTGAAGTTGGCGCAATTATCATTTTGATTTTACAGTTAAGAAAACTGAGGAAGACAGAGACTGAGTGACTTGTCCAAAGTTACACTGAGAAGTGTCTAAGGAAGGATTTGAACACGATACCAGGCCCACAACACTATGTATTGTGCTACTTTATTATTATTATTATTGTTATTAATTATTATCCATCAATGTTCATTGTCCTTACTTGCCAGTTATCCTTTGTGTTAAAAGAATCTACAAGGTTTTACTGGCTTACTGTTGCAAAGCCATTCCTGATGCAGAATCATCTCAGCTTCTAGATTAAATTGGTCTTGCATCTAGGGTGCTGAAGGTGTCAAACATCTGCATGGCTTCTATTTGTTTTATTAGTCTATTCCTTTACTCTACACATGCCTCTCTTTATGTAACAAATAATGTTTTTGAAAAATTTGTATATAAAGTATCTGTATATTGAAGCATATTTTATATGCATCAGCTGTCACTGATTGCCTATAGTAGGTATTCAATAAATGTTTGCCATTGATTAGAACTGTAATGGAACTCATTTAAAAGAGCCCTACAGTTATTCTTTAAAAAATACAAATATTTTTGAAAAGTGAATCATTGCACCTTAATTTATCTACTTTGCAAGCTGGAATTTTCTTATAATGAGGTTCTTTCAAGTGTAGTATGAATTTTTGCCCTTAAGAAGTGAGGATTCCTTAGCATTACAACTGCTTAATTTAATGTCACAGGGAAAATGTGAAGCAAGACAGCTGGAAGACATAAGAACGTCAGTGAGCTCTAAGATGAAATAGGAGCATTTAGATGCCACAATTCAAACTGAATAATTTTTTTTTAGCTCCAAGTATTTGCTGTATCAGTAAGTTGCTTTCTGGATGATTTAGCCATTACCACTAAAGTATAATAAAATGTAGTAGGTTTTTGGAGATTTTTGAAGATAAGAAGTGACAGATAATATAATTTGTATCGATCACAAAATAATTTGCTATGAATCATGTACTTCAATTGCAAATACTAAGGGAGACATAAAGTTTCATGCTTATTTATGTATCATAGTTTATTCATTATCACATGTACATGTATGCAACATAATTAGATTACATATGTGTTTTGCTCTATATGTATGTATTATAGTTTTCTATGTATGTGTTATATCCTCTTACTAGGCTATAGACCACCAAAGGGCAAGCATTATCTTATCTAAACCTTGTAGCTCCTCCAACACCTAGCAAAATGGTTTGTTTATAGTAGATGGTGCAGTGGATAGAGTGATGGGTCTGGAGTCAGGGAGCCTCATCTTCCTAAGTTCAAATCTGGCCTCAGATACTTACTAGCTATGTGACCCTGGGCAAGTCACTTATCTCTGTTTGCTTCAGTTTCCTCATCTGTAAAATGAGCTGGAGAAAAAAATAGCAAAGCACTCCAGTATCTCTGCTAAGAAAACCCCCAAAGGGGTCACCAAGAGTCTGAAACAGCTGAAATGACTTGCAACTTGCTAAATGTTGTGTATAGTAGGCACATCATAAGTGAATCACAAAACTATTAAAAATTATTTGCATTTTGTCTTTTACAGAATCTCCATATTAAGAAGGAACTCAGAATCTGTTTGGTCCATGAGGTTTCTGAAAAAAGATTCTCTTTACATCAGATTGAGAAGTGGTCATTTAGAATTGGCCTCAGACATTTCAAATAAAGGAGCATCCTTACCTCCTGAAGGACCATTCTACTTCTGGATATCTGTAATTGTTAGAAAGTTTTCCTTCCATCAAGTCTGTTTGCCTCTTTGCAACTAGAGTTTTGTCCTTTAGGACAAAGGAGAATGATGCCAACCTTCCTTCTATATTTATGCTGCTTTGAACTGCTTATAGATACTTGAAGGGGACATTTAAGTGCTTGAAGATAGATCTCAGCTAAGTATTGCTTCTTAAAGCTAAACATGCCTAATTCTTTCAACCCATTCTCATATTACATGAATTTGAGGTCCTTCATTGTCCTGGTTCTTTTCCTACGGACACTTCCCAGATGATTCACGACCTTCCTAAAAGGTATCATTACCCAGAACTGAACAAAGTACTCTAGATCTATTCTTTTACACCATAAATTTTTGTTATAGGCCAAGAGTACATAAGATTTTTTGGCTCCTATATCATACTATTAGCACATTTTCCGTACAGTCCATTAACTCTCCTCCTCTTCAGTCTTTATCAGATACTATTGTTTAGTCTTGCTTTCCTCATTTGTTTCCTTGGGAAATTGATTATTTAAATCCAGGTGGAAGACTTTACATTAATAAGTCTTCTGACACACACACACACACACACACACACACACACACACACACCAATTTTACTTTTTTTTTCATCTTGTACCACTGTGAGTGATGACTTTGTTATTCAATATCAGAAACGTTTCTCCTTGGTGCCATTTTTCAAATTTGGTAACTAATGCCTTTATCCAAGTTGTTAAAAATAGCAAAGGGTCAAACATAGAATACAGAGGCATTGTACTTATTCAACACTATTCATTAAAATGCCTTATTAAAATTCAAGGCAAACCATATCTATAGTATTGTCTTGTTATCTGTGGGTATCTTTTAAAGAAAAGAAATGAAACTTGTCTGGCATGACTTGTTCATAAAGAAGTCACTTTGGTCATTGGTGATTGATAATCCCTTTTCTCTAGATGTTCATTAACTATTCTTTTAATGATATATGACAGAATTTTGATGGAGCTGAGTTCAAGCTCATTGACTTATGTTCTGACCTATTAACTAAGACTTCTGATTATTGGGGAAATTTAAGTGAAAAGGGGTTCAGAGGGGGTGGAGCCAAGATGGCAGAGTAGAAGGATGGACCTATAGAAGCTCTCCCCCCATAGCTCATAAAATAACTGTAAAAATGACTCTTAACAAATTCTAGAGTAGCACAAGCCACAAAATGACAGAGTGAAGGAGATTTCTAGCCCAAGACAGGTTGGAAGGCTGACAGGAAAGGTCTATCACAGCAGGCTCAGAGCACAGCACAGCACAGCCTTGACCACGATATAAAGACATGACCAGAGCATGCTTCAGGGCATGGAATCATAGGTAGCAGCTGTGGTTCCCAGATTTCTCAATCCACAAATGCCAAAGACAGCTTTAAAGGTCAGGAAGAAAGCCCTTTCATCTGGGTGAGAGGGGAGCATGGTCTAGCCTCAGTCCAAACCCCAGGGTGGTAGCAGCATCCACTTTTGGAGCCCTTGACCTAAAGACCCTGGGGGAATTGAGCAGCTGATTTGGGTCTCAGTTCTGAATGTTGGTCCTGGGGTGAGGAGGTGTGCTGATGTGGTGGAGCTGGTGGTGGATGTAGAGAGGGACTCCTACTCACAGATCCTGGGAAGATAAGAATGCTTGTGGTTGCTCACAGAACAGAATACAGGCCAGGAGAAGAGTAAACTCCTCTCCCTTGATTGTGCCACCTTGGAGGAACTGAGAACTTATAGGTCCCTAGATTTTAACCTCCACTTGACAAAGGACTCAAAAGTCAAGTAACTGGCTGGGAAAATGCCCCCAAAAGGGGGAAAAATAAGGCTATAGAAGGTTACTCTCTTAGTGAACAGGTATTTTCTTCCATCCTTTCAGATGAGGAAGAACAAAGCATACCATCAGAGGAAGACATCAAAGACAAGGCTTCTACATCCAAAACCTCCAAAAAATATGCAGTGTTCTTAGGCCATGGGAGAGTTCCAAAGGATTTTGAAAATCAAGTAAGAGAGGTGGAAGAAAAATTGGGAAGAGAAATGAGAGTGATGCAAGAAAATTATGAAAAGCAAGGCAACAACTTGCTTATGGGGATCTAAAAAAATGCTGAAGAAAATAACACTTTTAAAAATAGACTAAACCAAATAGCAAAAGAGGTCCAAAAAGCCAATGAGAAGATGAATGTTTTAAAAAGCAGAATTGGCCACATGGAAAAAAAGGTTCAAAAGCTCACTGAAGAAAACTGTTTTTTAAAAATTAGAATGGAGCAGGTGGAAGCTACTGACTTTATGAGAAACCAAGAAATTATAAAAAAACTAAAAGAATGAAAAAATAGAAGACAATGTGAAATATCTCAATGGAAAAATAACTGACCTGAAAAATAGATCCAGGAGAGATAATTTAAAAATTATTGGTCTACCTGAAAACCATGATCAAAAAAAGAGCCTAGACATCATCTTCCAAGAAATTTTCAAGGAAAACTGCTCTGATATTCTAGACCCAGGAGGTAAAATAGAAATGGAAAGAATTCACTGATCACCTCCTGAAAGAAATCCCCAAAGAAAAACTTCTAGGAATATTGTAGCCAAATTTCAGAGTTCCCAGGTCAAGGAGAAAATATTACAAGCAGTCAGAAAGAAACAATTCAAATATTGTTAGAAAAACAAACAGGATAACACAGTATTTAGCATCTTCTACACTAAGGAATTGAAGGGCTTGGAATATGATATTCCAGAGGTCAAAGGAGACAGGATTAAAACCAAGAATCACCTACGCGGCAAAACTGAGTATAATACTTCAGGGGAAAAAAAATCAAATTTCAATGAAATAGAGGACTTCCAAGCATTCTTGTTGAAAAGACCAGAACTGAATAGAAAATTTGATTTTCAAATACAAGAATCAAGAGAAACATGAAAATGTAAACAGGAAAGAAAAGTCTTAAAGAACTCATTAAAGTTAAACTGTTTACATTCCTACATGGAAACATGTTATTTGTAACTCATGAGACCTTTTTCAATATTAGAATAGTTAGAGGGAATACATGTGTATCTGTGTATGGGTAAGAATGTATGTGTATATTATATACGTAGGTATGTATATGTACATGGGTGCATGTTTGTGTATGTATATGTGTGTATACATGTATCTGTGTGTGTATATATATGTATATATATATATATATATATATATATATATACATAGACAGAGGGCATAGGGTGAGCTGAATATGAAGGGAGAATATGTAAAAAATATTAAATTTACTGTTGAATGGAATGTACTAGGAGTAAGAGAAAGGGAGAAGAAGAATGTAGCAAATCACCTCATATAAAAGAAGGAAGAAAGAACTTTTACAATGGAGGGGAAGAGCAGGGAAGATGAAAGGAAACAAGTGAGTCTTACTCTCATGGAATTTGGCTTAAGGAGGGAATAACACACATTCAATTGAATTTGGAAATCTATTTTACCCTGCAGGAAGGCAAGGGGGGAGGGGATAAGAGAGGGAAGATAATGGAAGGAGCAGCCAATTGAGGAAAGGGTTAATCAAAAGCAGACACTATTGTGGGAGGACAGGTCATAGGAGAGAATGGAATAAATTGAGGACAGGATAGGACAGAGGGAAATGTGGTTAGTCTTTTCCAACAGAACTATTATGGAAGTACTTTGCATTGTTACACATGTATGAACTATATTGAATTGTTTGTTTTCTCAGTGAGGGTGAGGAGGGAGGGAGAGAGAGCTTATGGAGCTCAAAGCTTTAAGAATGAATGTTAAAAAATTGTTTTAGCATGTAATTGGAAATTAAGCTACACAGGCAATGGAGTAAAGAAATCTATTTTGCCCTACAGGAAAATAGAGGGGAAGAGGGATGGAAGAAGGGTGGGTAAAAGAAAGGAGGACAGACTAGAGGAAAGGGTAGATGGGGTGCATGCTGTACTAGGGTGAGGGGTGGGGAGAGATGGGGAGAAAATTTTGAATTCAAATTCTTGTGGAAGTGAATCTTAAGAACTGAAAATTAAATAAATTTTATATATATATATATATATATATATATATATTTTTAAAGAAAAGGGGTTCAGACCTCATGGAGAATGACCACACCTATATAGAGCTGGAGTAGACTAGAGCCATTTGTTATGGGAGTGGAAGAGGTTCAAGACTCTCCTCAAGGTTTAAGTGGGGGACAAGGGTCAGGGTGAAGAAGATATTTAACAGTAAATTAGATCTTGAATGCATTGAGAGAAGAAGGAGACTGCCGTGGAGGTACATAGATAATAGCATGAAAGAGCAGAACAGGATGGATTGTATTGTAGTTTAGCAACCTTATTCTCTCACTTGTGTTCATTCCTTCTCCTCAGTTCCATATATTCCTTTTTCCTTCAGCGCTATGTTTCTCTTCTTCACTCAGTCCTGTACTTTCTTTTCCTCGTAAATCTCAAATTGCCCCCTCCCTTTTCACTACTTACAATGGTATCATAACATGGCTTGAATTGTAATTGATTGTGTAGGATTGGGAATTTGTTGCTAAGGGAGATTAGAGTCTCTTTCCTCAGAAATTTTAAATTTTAAAGCTCAGAAAAACTGCATTTCTGTTTAAAGCTTTAAGGCAGGAGGATAGAAAATGAATTCTAGGAGGGCTGTACTCCCCAAGGAGTCCAGAATTTTTAATTAGTTATTACCTTGAAACATTACCAGTCCAATCCTGGAAACATTTCTAATTTGAAAGGACCTTTCAGTGCTTATCCTCTGACAATGGAACCTGTAAGAACCCATGATCACCTTATTGGGTATCTCAATTTTGTGTGGCATCAGCATCAGATGCCATTCTATCATCCCAAGGATGGACCATCTGTTGTCCAAAGAGCAGACTATTTAATTTCATAAAGACTCACTATCAGGCTAGCTACAAGATGGAGGACTTTTTGGTCATAAGAATTACAAGAACATCTAGTGAGTTGTAGGAAGGTGACAATCAGATTTGGTAGAGAGAGGACCCTCATCAGTGAGGACATAGAACCATGTATTGAAGGAAAGAGGTAGCTTATTATGCCTGGGATTTTGTTGGCATAAAGAACACACAGAAGGAAAGTCCCTCTATTCAAGTAGATGAGCCCTTTTCCACAGCTTGTAGTCTTAGATCAGCTGTTTTCAAGCTTTTTGGTTATGAACTTCTATATAATTTTTTAAATTATTGAGGATTTCCTAAAGAACTTTTGTTTATATCTATCCATATTTAGCATATTAGGAGAAAAGACATATTATCATTATAAAATAATTTTAACTTAAAAGACTCCCTGAAAGGGTTTCAGGGCCTCCAAAAGATCCCCTGATCACACTTTGAGAACTACTATTTTAAAGAGTTACCAAGAATACTGAGAAATTAAGTACCATGCCCCAAATCCACACCTGGTATGTAACAGAGGTGGCATGTGAACACAGGTCTTCTTGGCTCTAAGGCCAGATCTCTAGCCACTATACCATGCTACCTCTTGTAGTAGACACAAAATTTCTAATGTCTGCCATCATTTCCTTTTTATCAACTAACATAGATGCCATGTACTTCTTCCATGTCCCAGTGACTTAGTAATGAACACAAATTTAAGCATCGTGAATATAATGAAAAAAAGGCAACCCAGAATTATGTCAAAGGGAATATTAACTCCAATCAGAAGGAAAATGCATGTCTCTTTTTATGTGTTGTGTTTTCTGATGATTGGCAAAAAAGCCAAAGGAAAGAATCAGTTTCATTCTATGTTCTATCACTATAGATAGGTAGAACTAGTCATATATGTATGCTCCCTTCAAGTTTTCTTCTTGTAATAATTTGTTGAGATTCTGTATTTCAAACTCTTTACAAATGTCCTTATGTTTTTCTTCTCCTTCTCCTTCTCTGCCTGCATGATGCTGCCATCTTCCTATACTTTCTTCCTTAAATATTTATTGAATATCTACTATATGCAAAGAAGGCACTGGTCCTAGTAAAAATTCGGTAGGAAAGATGGTAGCTACAAAATGAACCAAAGGACATAATAGAAGGTGATATGTGCTTTCCAAGGATACTACTCTGTGCTAAGATCATTAAGGAATGGCAAAGTTAGAACCCAATTATTCTGGGTGTAAGTTCAATGCTCTAGTGAACGATGTAAAACTGTCCTAGTCAAGTTGCCATTTTGGAACTCTCATCTCATCAGTCAAAGGGACAGGTTAGACTAAATCATCCCTAACGGCTATTTATAAAAATGCAAGAACATTTATTATCATTTATGAAACTTCAGGCCTTCTCTGTAACCCATAAATAGGACTGCAATGAGACCATGGAAGAAAGGTGGGACTAGGGGCACCAAATAGTAAATGGCATATTAAATATTTTGATATTTTGATAATGTTTTACCATTGGTAAGAGAGACCACATGACATAGTGGACAGAACAATGTTTTCTGAGTCAGGAAGACTTGAATTCAAGTTTCCTTTCTGACATAAACCCCTCTCTGATCAAGACAATTAAATACTCATTGCTCTAGACAACTCACTAAGACTAAGTTGCAGAAAAGGTGTCAATCTATATGGGAAGAGAGATCTTCCTCATCTCAGACTTTCCTACACCGATGAAATCCTAGTTCTTTTCCCTAACTGTCCTAACTCTATAAAGCCAAAACACTGTCTTCTCAGTCATTCTTTGAGGCAACTACTGCAAGTATTATTAGCTACATTTTCTGCTGACCTCCCCCTTCCATACGATCTCACCACAGTGGTTCTATATTGATCTTGGGTGACCTGATATGAATCCTCAAGTCAGGTGACTGGACAGAATTTCAGAAAGCAGTCCCGTAAGAGGGGTGTGAAGTCCACAGGATCCAGGAAGGGAGCAGACTAGACTGATGAGGGAGTGGGGCTGGCTGGGTGGCAGATGCACCACTAGAGGAAGGAAGTGGCACCCCCTCATATCATCATATCAGCATATAGCAGTTGTCATTCTTCTGTCCTAGCTGTGGTTCTCTTTATGACATGAAAACTATTCTCTTCCTGTTTTTGAAAACTGAGACAACTTTTACCCTTCTCTGGTACTATTGTACCTCTCATTAATGATAATCTTTCAGATACAACTGATAGGGGCCCAGAAATCATACGTCCCAAAATTGTTTTGTTTTTTTTCTTTTAATACCTATAAGTGAATTTCATTGGGGTTAAGTTACTTGAACTCACCAAGGAAGGCTGACTCATCAAAAAGACAGAAGAGGTCATAGGAGACCATCTCATTTACCTATATCTCCAAGCAATAGACTCTTAAACCTGTAGTGTTGAACTTGAACAGAAAAGGGGCCACTGATCTGTAAATAATCAACTAGTTGGCACAGTGGATAGAGTGTTGAGTCTAAAGTGAGGAAGATTCATCCAGAATGCAAATCTGACCTCAGATACTTACTAGCTATGTGACCCTGGGCAAGTCACTTAACCCTGTTTGCCTCAGTTTCCTCATCTGTAAAATGAACTGGAGAAGGAAATGGCAAATCACTCCAGTATCTTTGCCAAGAAAAACCCAAATACAGTCATGGAAAGTTGGAAACCATGGAAACAAATGAATAACAAATCTGCATATAAGGAACCCAGTGGGCCACATATTGACTTAGTTTTAAAATGTAATATTATCTGTGTTTTCTGGTATTTTTATGTCGTTAAATATTTCCCAGTGACATTTCAATGTGGTTCAGGCTTCATTTGGTACCTCTGCCTTAAACCACCCCATATTGATCTGAAAATATAAAGTGCATTCTGAAAATACAAAACAGACATTTTTAGATTATTAAGTAAACTATACCAAAAGTTGATTGAATATGATAGTGTTAAATAGTGAGATGGTCTAGTCTGGCCAATGACTCATTCAAGTGTCACTGATACACTGATAACAAAAATCAGGACGAGGAAACATATTGTGTGGGCTGAATAGATTAATCAGAGGCAGGAAAACATTACCAGGAAATTACAATGAATAAACTTATTTTAATATTCTCTTCTTTAGGTGTCTCAACATACTTTGGGAAGGGCAAAAAAAAGTCTTTTATAATAATCTATGATGATTTTAAAATTTATTTAAAATTCCATCCATACTTTAATCAATGAATAATTAATCAACATTTATTAAGTGCCTACTAAGTACCAACCATTTTGCTAAGCACTAGGGATACAAAAAGAGGCAGAAGACAGTCCCTGTCCTCAAAGAGCTTACAATCTAATGGACTGCAAAATTTATTTTCTGATTTATTTAATTTATTTTGATGATTTCCAGTGTCTCAAGGCTGTGTTCATATTAGGGACATTTTTCTAAGCTGAAGAAACTTAAGGTATTGTTTCCGTATACTGCATCCTGCATAACTGTATAATTTCCCCTTTTTTTTCCCCTTTAAAGCCAAATAGTGTTCTACTGAAAATGAAGAAAGAAAATGATTCTGGTAATTTTTCTGTATGCTGTGCCCACAGAATAAACGCAGGAAATTTCCAAGAAGAAGTAGACTGATGAAAAATCACTCCCTTTTATTTTCAACAAATAAGATCATTATTTCCTCTTCAGATCTGTGGGGAAAGGTGATACCTACAAGGCCAAAAGTAGATGAGAAAGCCAATATGCTGGGCTACAGTCCTACTGTGATGTCTCATCTTGTTGTGAGGTCATCGAGGTTCTCAAGAGCAGACTATAAAGTCCGGCAGGTCCTTGCAAGTTGAAAAGGCTTTCCTTGGAAAATTCTAAGTATGTTGTCTAAGGACCAGCCCAGCAATGTCCAGATTCATCACTTTTTTACTACTGTTCAGCTGTTTTTCAGGCATGTCTGACCCTTTGTGACCCCATAGGCAGATCCTTTTCTTTGTGAATTCATAGTCTAACTCAAGAAGTTTACACATGCAGAAGAGTCCAGGTGAATGGTGGTTAGAAAGGGGCTCAAGGTACAACCTCAGGGCAGATAGCAAAGATATGCCCAGGGATTTAGAAAGCCCAGAAGAGTTTAGGGCACAGTGTCAGGGCACCAGGTCTAGCTCATTGGAAAGTTTGCAGGTAGTGGCACCCAAGTGGTCAAGTCAGCCTGTCTTCTTGCATTTATTAACTGCCTTCTATGTGTCAGACACTGTATGAAGTTCTAGATATACAAAGGCAAGAAAAAATTCCTGCTCACAAGGACCTCACAGTGTTTTACCAAAACAGCCATGTTGTACTACCTGCTGGGCTAGGTCTGAGTATCCACAAAAGGGAGCTGGGAAAGGAATAGTAAGGGGAAAGGGTGCCCAGCTATAGGTGATTGGCCTGTTTGGGGTTGGGCACCTGAAGTTTCTGGGAGAGGAATGAAGGAAAGGCAAGGAGGTAGTTTTCCTGCTAGTCATTCTTTGTCCTGATTCCTCCCATGGGGTCTGGGAGGCTGGTCACCACATGATGGATTTTGTTTTTAACTGGAGGAGCTCACTAAATCATCTGTTAAAACCTCTTTAGAAGTATTGATGAAAAAAAAGGAATATATCAAGTTTCCACTACTATTCCATGAGGAGGCAAAATAAATCCAAGTTGAGTTCAAGTATATTCTCTAGAAATAAAACTGCAACAAAGTCCATTTGGGACATTTTTTTAAAAAGAAGATAAATTTAAATTAGAATTTTGACCTTGATTGAATTATCATGCAGAGCAGGGGTTGACAGTAGCTAGAGTGCTTCAAAAGACTTGGGTATATCAAGAAATGCTTCTTCCATTATATAGAAGACACCATTTCCTGGGACATTTGATAAAAATTCTAAGTATAACTTTTATTTGCTGTTTTAAAGATACCCCTGCTCATTCCTGGATTTTTGGATAGTGCTTTAAGAAGCTCTTTGTTTCAAACACGTGTAAATATGGGACTGATTCCTATATCACATAAGTCCAGACTTTTTGAATAATCAGAAGTGGTTAATGAAAGGGATGTTTTCAAAGATGTGCAAATTTCAGTTATGCAAACTTGCAGGTCATTTAGGTTTGACTATAATCATCCACACATAGAAGGCAACCTTCCCAACTGCCTGTTTTCCATATGTAAAGCAAGCTGTCTTTGCATGGCTACAAATAAGAGTCTAAGAAATGACCTTTGTGAAAAACAAAAGGACAGGAAGTAGACTCAAAATGATACCATGTGACATGATATTCAGATCCTATGAACAGGAGTAGGAGAACAGCTGGTTTGCTATTCTGTTTGCAAAGTCCTTTTAAAAATGCAAACTTCAGTCTATCTTTTTATTACCAATATTTTCCCAATGATCAATCCATCAAGAAACATTTGCCAAGCACCAACTATGTGTCAGGCACTGTTAGACGTTAGGGATATAAAAAAACTGACACAATCCATACTGTCAAGGAATATACTTTCTGTGGGAAGGAGATAATATGTATGCATGAGTATAATCAGAATAAATTTTTAAAAATGAATATAAAGTACTTAAATATAAAGGGAAGGAAGGCACTAGTTCTTGGGAGGAAATCAGGAAAGATTTTGTGTATAAAGTGGTCCTCGGCCTGTCTTAAAAGAAGAAGAATTCTGTTCACTGAAGGTGAGGAGGGAGTACCGTAGAGAAGTGGAGGGAGGCTGTTAGGTATCGAGATGGGAGATCAAGCATGATGTGTGAGGAATAGAGAAGAGGTCAGTTTGGCTACATGGGAGATGGTGAGAAAAAATTGGTTGGGGCTAATTCATAAAGGGCTTTAAAAGCCAAAATGAGGAGTTGGTATTCTAAAAGCAGGGGGCTGTTGTGTTTTATTTAGTAATAGAGTGACCTAGGTAGACTTGGCAATTGTGTGGAAAATGGATTGGAGTGAGGAGATATGATTTAGTAAATGATTGGATATGTGGAGTGAAAGAGAACAAGAATCCAATAATATTGGTGAATTATGGTGAGAGAAATATGGAAGTTTGGAAAGGGATGGGTTTCTGTGAGAAACTTCTGTTTTGGACACACTGATTTTGAAGTGTCTCTGGGACATCTAGTTTGAAATGTATAATAGGAAAAGTTGGTGATGTATGAAAGTAGCTCAGGAGAGAGAATAAAAGCAGAGATATATTTCTATATATTATATATATATATATATATACACACACACATACATACATAGAAAGTTACTGATCCATGACAAGTTCAGGAAATAGAATAAAACTGGACATTATATATGTGTGTATATATATATGCATGTCATCTACATTAAGATCATTAGAAGAGAGGTGTAGAGAAAAGGTTTAAAATGGAGCCTCAAGACACTCACAATAACAGGGTGTGAAATGGTGATGAATCAGTAAGGCAGATTTGGAAGTGTTCAGACATGTAATAGGAGGAAAACATGGAACACAAGAATCTTCAAAGAACTGAGGCTAAGGATCATCCCAAGGACCACGGAAAGGAATAGGAGGAAGGCTATAAAGAAAGAAATGTATGAGTAAAAAAGATGGGATGGTTACCTATCAAGAGTCATATGAGATATAGTATGTTCCTTGTAATATCATTAGAATGTAAGGAGAGCTCCTGAAATCTGGGATTTGCTCTTTGTGGCCGACAGTCCCGCAGGATGGGCAGAAGAGTGTTGGTTCTATTTTGCATTGCTACAGTGTTTCAATGAGATCACAGACATGTTGGGTTATTGAAACGTATGAAGTGTTTGCAAACATTCTAACATGAAAAAACCAAAGATAATATAAAGCATTCATATAATGAATTCTAATTTTTTCTTTTCTAATTTGGTAAACAAAAAATGTCCATTTAATTCCAAAGCATCCTTGAGAAAAAATTGCTATCTACCTTCAAAGAGAAAACTGACGAAATCTGAGTGCAGATTAAAGCATATGTTTTTAAACTTTTTCTTTTTTGGTGTGTTTTCTTTTGCAACATGACTAATATGGAAATATGTTTTGCATGTCTTTATATGTATAATTGATATCATATTACGTGCCTTTTCAAGCAGTGGGAGAGGGGCAGGAGCAGGGAAAGAAGTTGGAACTTAAAATTAAAAAATAAATTGTTAAGACTTTTTAAAAAATGTAATTGGGAAACATTTAAGGAAACAAAAATATATTAAAAACAAAAAAAGGGTGTCCATTGAAAACTCTTCGTTTAGGTATAGGACGTTATAGATATTACAGATGTATTACTAATCTATTATTATATATTAGGTATAATACATCAACATCAGGGTAATTTGTTAATGAAAGTTTTTTTAATTGAATTTTCTACAGTGACACATTCTTAAAGATAAAACCAGATTGATGCTTTCCTCCCCATTTTCTAGCCAGTGGTCTTGACATTTCCTATATGCAGGACACTGAGAAGATGACAGCAAGGAAATGGAAAAGGAGGAAAATCATGACTGAGTTACACAATGAGCATATCCACACATCTGGCTTGTGCTTTATATTACTATATTATATATATATTTATGTATATTAGAGTGTATATATATGTGTATGTATATATATATATATAGCTATATATGTGTGTGTCTGTGTAAAAAAAAACACCACAAGGGAGAAAATGAAGAAACAAGAAAACTAAGGTCAAATTTTAGGTTATACTTACAGATATTTATGGAAAATTATGTATTGCCTATATGGAATTTGTGTGTCTGAAACCAGTTAGAAGCCGTTTCAATGGCATTCTGAAATGAGTTATTGCTTTCCACAGAACAGACAGAATGTGCTTCCTGGAGTGCAGCTAAATCTAGGACTTGTTCTTTTAGGGGAGAATTTATACTTTGGTTTGTGATATATTCTGTCAACCACAAGCCCCAGAGCCCTTGGGCATGGGAAGGGATAAGCCACTCTACTAGAAATACCTCTGGTTAACATTAACCAGAGGTATTTCTAGTACAAGTGGTATTTCTACTGGAGCATTTCTATGCTCTTGAAGTGAGTAGTTTAGGTCTGGTAGTTTAAATTCAGAAAGAAAAACTGAAACAAAACAAAGAAATCACTGTTTCTCTATCTCTGTCTCTCTGTGTCTCTTTTTTTTCCTCTCATGCGCTGAGGGGATAAACCTATGAGAAAGTTGGAAAGGTTGAAATGGTACAATAAAGTCAGGTCATGAAGAGCTTTAAATGCTAATAGAGGAGATTTTTTATTAGGAAGTCACTGGAATTTATTTACTGAGTGGGAGGCTACGTGTGGTGTGTTCAGGCCTGTGCTATTTTGTTAGCCCTGTGGAGGATGGACTGGAATGGGGAAAACCTTAGATTAGGGAGACATTTTAGGAAGCTATTACAATAGTCCAAGTGAGAGTCGATCAGCTCCAAGTACATGAGTGGATAAGTGGAATGCTTTAGAGTGAATAATGTTTTGTTTTTAGTAAAGAAAGGTATTACCAGAGTCCTAGTTTAGGGTCTTTGGGGATGAGGACTCTAATTTTATTAGCTGCATTGGTGTTGAGTGGTACTCAACAAGCGTGCAAACAATCAAACTAGGGCTGGTTGGAAAAAGGAAACATTTTTGGCACCATTCTCTCCAAAGAGGCTTTCTCAATTGAACTAAAAAAAATTTGGATGATAGCTCACATAAATGTCGAGACAAATATTTCCTTGATAATGACAGCAATTTGCTTCTCGGGAAAGAAGGAAACAATAATTATCAAATTATATAGTGACTCTTAATGATCAACATCTTGACAAATAACAATTTTATGAGATAAAGATGTTTCACACATGTCCATTTTTCCATGGCAAATGAGCCATGATTTGATATAAAAATCCACATATCTTTCAGAACTCATTAAAATGAAAAAAACTTTACTGGATAACATTAACTAATTTTTTTATACTGTTTTCCACCATGGCTTATGATGGTTAAGAAGTTGCACTTTTTATTGATAAGTACAAAAGTCAAAATTAAGCTTCTTCATTAAAAAAAAACTTGGTAAAGAAAGTCCACTATAGATCCCTCATTATAGCATGGGGATGTCTAGGGTGTGGGCTGGTAAATGTTTAATATCAGCCTCCCTGCAAAAGATGGCATGAAGTATATACACTTTTAAGTTTAACCTGCATTATCATTTCCAACACTTTCTTAAATCTAGAAACCAACAGAATAATAACTCAAACCCTGATTTGCAGTATTATGCTGATTTTAGAGGCGTAAATGATCACACTGAAAAAAAATTAACAATGGACTACAGATTTAAGCATTTCTAGCACACTTCTATAGAGCCCTGAATTCTCTAATGTCATTTCAGTGGAATGTAAATTTTAGTAGGTTCTACCATGTTGAAAAAAGCACTGTATTGGGGTTAGACTGTGCCTGTGTTCCAAAGATTGTCCTGGATAAAGAAATAGGTGAACAACATTCTTATAGAATGTCATCTCCTTGAAGGAAGGGACTAATTTATTTTCCTGGATCTAGAATAGTTCCTGGAACATATTAGGTGCTTGATAAAGGTTTGTGGATTGAGTGATTAGTGATGTATTCTCTGGCTATGAAAATCCATGAAGCAATGAAAATAAGATATTAGTTCTTTGTGGCAGGATGGTAGAAAAGAAGACAGAGAGTGCTAAAAACCACAGTCTTTGAACAAATACTAATGGTTGGACTCTAAATGTGAAATTCTTTTCCAATGATCAACTACTAGACATGTTTACTATAGCAACTCAGTGATATCAATCTTGTCATTGCTGTTACATATGAAAGCAGAAGACAAAAAGAATTGGCAGCTATATGGAAAGATGGCTCAGAGATTTTCCTAATGAATTATAAGATATATGCCGACAGGGTTAGATATATCATGTGTCCAAAGACATCAAACGCAACCATATCATGGAGCATGTGGTCCTATTGTATTGTGCTGCTCATGATGAACATTCGGAAAAGTGAACAAAATGAAGATAACTGCAGCCTACCCACCAATTTCAGGTGGATGAGGAAATAGGAAAAAAAAACAATGAAGAGGTTGATGAGACCTTCCAAACTGGATCACCTTATAAGTATTTCAATACTTGTTGACTTCAGTGTACAGGTGAGCATAGGGAAGAACAATGAAAAACATGTTGGAAAATAGAACTCAGAAAAAACAAACAAAAATAGACCAAAGGTTCCTAGATTAAGAAGCTGCATGCCTGTAGGTCATGAATTCTTTCTTCCAGAAGAGGACCTGGGACATGACAAGCACTTAATATTAAAAAAATTAGGTTGATTGCATTTTAACAGATAGAAAATGACTAG
Source organism: Notamacropus eugenii (assembly GCF_028372415.1). Lineage (NCBI taxonomy): Eukaryota > Metazoa > Chordata > Mammalia > Diprotodontia > Macropodidae > Notamacropus > Notamacropus eugenii. Next base: position 293,296,130 of record NC_092875.1, on the reverse strand, counting down.
CTACTGAATCATTTTTGAATCAGCTTTGTGTGTACTGTAGAGGTCAAAATCCTTGTTGAACTAGAAGAAAGCATTTTATGCATTTAAATGTACGCAATTAAAACAACTCTAATTCTTTACATTTAAATAAGAGAGTTTTATGTTGGCAAATGTTGATAGCTATAGATAGAAGAGCACACTTTGACACATACTATTACCACCTCCTAAGGAACTTTAACTGTTGTAAAATGATCAATCACCAAGGTCAAGCAAAAAAAAGGCCTAGAGGCTGCCTCAGTACATACTTAATTTCCTTGACAGGCAGAGAGATATGGCAATTTAGGCCAGTACCAGTTTGGAATACAAACTTATGTGCAAAATCTTAATAAAAGAAGAGTGAAAGAGTATGAGTAGCACTGACTCATAAACAGTGAAAGACAGGAAAGGTTAAAGTGCAGTTACAAAAAGATTGGTGAAAGATACAACAAAGCCCTATTATCCTAAGAGTATTTAAGCATTAGACTCAAAGGAAGATAGCAAAGAGACAAAAAAAATTAAAAAGATCTATTGTTACCTATAACAGAGTATTTTCTCTATCAATAATGCTGAAGCCACTCAATGTGGGTTCATCATATTTCCCAATAAGTTGCATGAGGAAAAAGAAATGGCACTAACAAAGACAAAGATGGAAGAGCAGCTTGAATGAATCAGGTAAACCAAAAAGAGACTCATGAGGAAGCATTTTGAGGCCAATGAGAGATCAATTCTTAATATATCTAGGAGAGAAGGCAACACCAAGGGAAAATCGTAGATATTATTACTTCCTTAAACAAGGCAACTAAGAAAGCATGAACAATTACTGACTCATAGGCCTACTTTCCCATCTCCACAAAATCTTTATGAGACTGTTCCACACATGGATCAAGCTCCTGTTTGATGAAAATAAGACAAAAGAACTAGCAAGATTTTTGCAAATATTATCAACAGCAAACCCATCTTTACAATCGCAAAGTTGACTGGAAGGGGTAGATGATACAAGATTCCGCTACATATGTTGGTTTTAATTCTTTTAACTGATCAAGGCTTTTGGAATGCATATTTTTAAACCATTTGTGATTTCTTAAAAGATTCAATGGGAGAGAGAGTTCCCTTTTTTTTTTTTTAAAAAAAAAACCCTCTGATTTAATTAGTTTTTATTTATATCAAGTGAGACACAAATAGATATTTACATGTCAAAAGTCTAGAGATGGTGAGGTCATTAAGTTGCTCTTGTATGTGGATAATATTATGCTGATTAGAACAATACAGTCCCTCAAATGAAACCCATAATTATTCAAAAGTTTTGGTCAAACCATCAACACAAGCAAAGCAAGTGACTGAAGAATATCTATTGTGCAGACATACTAGAAGTTGGGAGGGCAGTCCCTAGGGATGATACATCAGTGTATGTGCAGTGTGAATTTAACTACAGATGTGATACACGGTCAACAGTGTGGACCTAGAATTCAGTAGGAAGAAGACAGCAAAAGTATAGCATTTGGGAAATTATGAAAGAGTTTTAAACACTCTATTCTCAAAGCATTCTCTTTGCTAACACCTGTAGTCTTTGGTGCTGATATAGGACTATAAGTCCTGGGATACTTCAGTCTCTGTGAATTAAGGCTTTAGGTCATGCAAAAACCAATAGATTCATAGTGGTTATGAGTAGGATGAACCATAGTTCCAATAAAGAACTGCAAAAGAAGAGTGGCATTCGTCAGAGAGATGTACGAATGATAAAGAAAGTGGGCTGGTGGTGTATCCAGGGTAAAGGAAAAGCAACTCTGCAATGTCAAAAGTTTTAGAGCAAAGTACCACAAATGTTGAGCGGACCCCACTCTGGTTAGTTTATAAGAGGACATGGACAAGAGTTCAAAGGTTGAGAAAACATGGATGGGTTGCAAGCTACACCTCTGAAGGGAGTAACTGCATTGATTAGATCACAAATCCCTGGAAGCATGGTCAAGCAGCAGAAGCACTGGGTTTGTGCTCAGAAAAACCTGAGCTTGGAAACTGATTCTACTGCCTTATATCAATAAATCCTTTGGTGAGGACCTTATCCCCTTTGTATCTCAATTTATTCATCTGTGAAATGAGGGAATTAGACAAGATGATCTGTAAATTCACTTTTTTTTAACCCTATGATGCTGTGAACCAGCTAGGTGGCATAGTCCATAGAACGCTCGACTTGCAGTCAGGATGATATCATTAGAATCCTGCCTTAGATACTAAACCAGCTGTATGACTCTGGTAAGTCACTTAACCTCTTTCATCTTTAGTTTCATCATCTGTAGATTAAAGATAACAATTAAATCTCACAGGGTTGTTGTGAGAATTGAATGGGGAAGGCAATTAGGCATTTATATAGTACCTCCTATGTGCTCGTTACTGTGCGTAACGTTTGCAAATATTCTCTCATTTGATCCTCAGAACAACCTCCAAGATAGGTACTGTCGTCACTCCCATTTTATAGTTGAGAAAACTAAGGCAGACAGGTTAAATGCCTTGCCCAGGATCACCCAGTTAGTATCTAAGGAAGGATTTGAACTCAGATCTACCTGACAACAAGTCCAGCGCTCTAAGTATTATGTGACCGAGCTGCCTCCAATAAGACTATGTTTATATGTCCTGGTTGTTGTGATATAATCTAACGTTCTCAGCTCCATTTCTCAAGTATTCTGTCTTTGAAATTTAATAGAATATAAACTCAAGATTGGAGTTAAAACAAAAACATATATATATATATACATGTATTATGGACATACGTATGCATTTGGGGGTCTGTCTCTACAGACATATGTATATGTGTATGTATATATGTGCACACACATATATAATATATGCATACATACATATATATGAATATACACACATATATTATATATATACATTTATATATGGCTTCTCAAACTGTAAAGCAGTGTACAAATGTCAGTAATTATTTCCCATAAATAAAATAGATGTTCAATATTTTTTTTTAAATTGTCAGATTACAAAAAAGAAATTAAGAGAAGTATAATCCATGCTGATGATACTAGAAAATATGTTCATAGCACTTTTAAGGTTTGCAAAGAATTTTACACATATGTCATTTGATCAGAGGCTAAACTCATATTGAATGACGTGTAATAGATAATACTCACTAAACTACAGAGAAAGAGACATCTGAGACTGTCGATATAGTGCATAAACTGAAACCTGGATCCATTTAATTTCTGTTTTGCTATTCTCTGGTTGTAGGATCCTCACTTTTGCATACTGTCTTATCTTAGAGAAGATCAAAGATTCATCCTGACCCTTGTCTTGTCTTAATTTTTAAATGCAGAGGGTTAGTGATAAAATAAAGCCAGAAATAACAAACAAAAACAGAACAAAACAAAAAACCAAACAACCCATAAAAAACAAGTATCTCTGCTTTGTTACACAAGCACAGCAACTAGCATCCATTTTTGACAATGATCCTTACAATGTGTGATAGGAAAATATTTGAGTATTCTCTTTTTTTATCTATGATAATAGCTGCCTTTTAAAAATAGAGCTTTAATGTTTACAAAGTGCTTTACACCCTATTATTGCATTTGATCTTTGCAAAAACTCTGTGTGATAGATGCTAAAGTTATTATCACTTCCATTCCAGACGTTAGCAATGTGTAGCATGTTTTGGTTAAGTGACTCCCCAAGGGTCACGCAGCTGGATTCTTTGGTGGAATTTGAATTCAGGTCTTTTTGATTCCAAATCTAGCACTCAATCTCTTATGTCATGCTGCCTCTCTAAAAGCTGATTACATCTAATATGAAAACTGATACAGTCAATCCCACCTCTGCCCTGGGATGACAGAATGGATTAGAGATAAAAACCTGTCACCCATTCTGCCTGTGGTTGAGTTTGAACATGAAAAAACATCATGCCATGCAAATTATAAGAACAGAAAGCTTAGGTGAAATAAAATGAGAATAATCTAGCTGTATGTTATACAGTTAGTATAATTTTTTAAGCTATGTATAAACAAGAGAGTATTTTATAAGATGAAAATAAAATTGGAAGAAAAAATGACTATTGACACAACTAGGTAGTAGAACATTAAACCCTACTTTCTGAGATTAGTCAGATGTACATCCCCAAGATAAGAATGAAGTATGATATTCCATGTCCTAGAGAGTAGATTTCTTTCCTAACTGTGCTGTTAGAGAAGCACCATTGGGATTTATAGCTTTGATAGAAAAAGTCCAACTAAAGGTATTAAAACCAAATTTCAGTGTGAAGGAACAAATTAAACATTTAACTATCTGGAACAATATCATTAGTGATGTCAAATTAAAAACATAACACTTTGACTAGGGTAGAATCTAGAGTTCTTCACTGTTGATTTTACTACTGCTTATTAATTTCAGAGTTATACGGGAAAAACATCACACTGACATACCCCTGTAGCCTAGTCACTGAAAATGACAAACAATTCTTCTTGACCAGCTCCATCATCATCCCTAGGAACCGATGACAATTCAAGCTTGAAACTGGGCTACATATAACACACACACACACACACACACACAAACACACATAAGCAAGCAATATTGTATTTCTTACGGAGGAAGAGTTTATCTATCTTCACTAGGAAAAATATCAGAATTCTCCAGTTACTGGGAGACAGCACAAGTGATTTTTAAGAAAAAAATGAATGCCTAGTTCCACAGGACGGTGATAGTGACTCACAAGTCACTGCAGTCACACATCAGGCTCTATGTTTTTTTAAAGGCTGTACATCCTTATTCACTGCCTTCAGGTGAATCTGATTCATGCAGCTCAGAGATTCATGTAGCTAATGAAGGCTTGCTCTCTGTGTGACAGAGGAAGCCTCTCATTATTCTTAGCAGCACTCTCAAGTGAATTCACACATAGTTTCCCAGGTAAAAGATACTGTAAGGTCAGGTCTCCTGTGACTAGGGATTCTTGAGGGAATTACATCGGAATTTCACTGTCATCTCATCTCTACTAGTGACAATGTCATTTGCATGTGGAAGGAACACCATGCTCCTTGAAAGAAAAGTAATTTTCTGATAGATATTAGGGCTATGAATCTAATTATATCTATTGATACTGTTTAATGTGATATAATTTAAAGTTCTTGCTTCCATTTATCAAATATTTTATCTGTGCAGCCTCTCCCTAATAATAAGTCTAAGACTGGAATTGAAACAACAATTATGGACAACTCTTTATCTTTCATGTCTCCTCATGCCACATACAGAAACTGCTCTCCTCACTGTCCTCAGTGGAATCACTGATACACGGGCTGATACAGGCACAAGGATACGTGTGCATTTGTGCGGAATATCTAAATCAACTTAATTCAACAGATATTTTGTTGTGTCAGCTATACATTAATTCACAGACCAGGCCAATTTTGACTGAACTTTGTAGTATATAAATGGATAGAATCATTATCACCAACTCGAAACATTTATTGAATTTTCCATAGGTTTTATTAATAACACTGGGGTACCATATTGAGAAAAATGGAGTTTATATAATTTGGGCTATGTGTAGCCTCTAAATCTGACATTCGATGTATGGCTATGGTATGTCAATTAATTTTTCTCAACTTCAGTTTCATTATCTGCTAAAATTGGATGAGTAATACTTGGACTATCTCATGAGATTGTTGTGAGAAAAATGCTTTATAAATATAAAGGCTATATGAATTTTAGTTTGTCAAATGCAAGTATTAACTTGAACATGTATAGCTATAAAATCGCCTAGTACTAATATTATTATATCATAGGGGTTCTATGGGGTCTGTGAATTTATTTTTAAAATACTTTGATAACTATTTCAGTATAATCAATTTCCTTTGTAATCCTATCTATCTTGTTTTATACTTTTAAAGCATTATTCTGAGAAGTGGTTCATTGTCTTTATGAGGCTACCAAAAAGGTCCATGATATAAAACATTTAAGAACTCCTCTTTGAAAGGAAGACAGCTAGAACGCTGGGTGAATTCTTGGTAGATTTATAGGAGGATAGGTACAAGAGTCACATAGATGGCATGACAGGGTTGCAATCTACATTATAAGAGGGAGTAACGACTGAAATGATATAAAAAATTCATAAAAGCACTTATCTATATACATTATTATTATTATTATTATTATTATTGTTATTATTATTACTGTCCCTGTTAATGCCTTGAAGAACCTAATAATCCACCAATGTACCAATAGAATAGAATATGAGAAAATACGTTGATCAAACAAGTATCCATTAAATGCTCAGCACTATTACAAGTGCTATTGAAGATGCAAAAGTATAAAACATTCACCCTATTCTCAAGGACTTTTTCATGTAGTTGGTGAGCAAAATTGCCTCAGATGAAGCAATAGAAAACAATACAAAACAGCATGTAAATAAGCAGTAAATGGTATGCTACTGTCTATAAATTCTACAGATATTCATAGAAGAAAGAGACCCAAAAGGGTAGGAGAGATGAAGAACTGAAACATGAGCTGGGTGTAAAATAGGTAGGATATGGTTAGGTGAAGATTAGAGGTAAAAAAAAGAAAGGACCTATAGGCACAAGCACACTTGTGCATTTGTGTGGAATAGTCAAATCAATTTAACTCAACAGATATTTTCTTAAGTGCCTACTAGGCAATAGGGATGTAAAGGTAAAAAGAGAGGTAAGTTTCATCAAGGTGCTTCGATTCTACTGAGAAGCTAGATTTGATATCACAAGCAAAGACGGACAGGGAGGAATGAACATAGTACATTTTGCAGCCAGTGAGTTGAATGGCATGATGGAGCAAAGGGTATTTTCTGGGAAGTAGCGGAAAATAAATTTGGATAAGTAAAATGAGGTCAGATTATGGAGGTTCTTGGATATCAGGCAGAAGAATTTTTACACAACACAGTATGATGTAGAATACTGTCCTGACTATGAGCCAATACCACTAATTATGAAAACTCATAATCTGTAGGCTGGTAACAAAGTGATACAATTCTTTAACCATATCAATTCTTGGAAAAGATAAAAGAGTTCTCTTCCTTTGTGGTTTCACTTCAGCTTCTGCAGAGACTATGAAGGAATGGCAAAGTGTGTGTGTCTGTGTGTGTGTGTGTGTGTGTGTGTGTGTGTGTGAAACAAATGGTGCTAAGAATTACATTGTTTTTAGACTATCTTTAAACAGTAATGTAACCGCCGATGTTCTAAAAGTAGGAACTTTGTCCAATGATCAAACAGTTGGAAGAACTAAACCATAATGATATTGACATTCTTGTGGTAAATGAAATCCCAAGACCACGGAAAGGTGTACCTAACTGGAAGCGTGTCTCCTAGATTCTCCTTGGTGAGCAAAAGAATTAGTTTTTTGTCATATGCCTGAAACAAACAAGAAATGTCTTTTCATGGAATGCTTACACTTTTTAAATAATGCTTATGATGAACATAAGTAAAAAGCATATAGGTAATTAGAAGGAATCATGTGCACCAATCTCTGTTGCTAAGGATGAAGAAACTGACAAATGCTACAAGGAACCTGACAAGATCTTCAACATGAATTCAAGTGGACTTTGGCATAGGGAAAAAAGCAAAAGTTATGTTGGAAAATATTGTTAAAAGTTAAGACACTATTTTAAATAAGCTAAAACCTTGTATGTTACAAAACGTACTCAGAAAAAGCACTTGGTTGGTGTCAGAGGATCTGTGTTTGAATCCCAGTTTTGCAGAGTACTCTCTACATGACATTGGGAAAGTCATTTCACATTTCTGGGCCTCCGTTACCTAATCTGTAAAGTGATGATGATCCTCCATACTATGACCTATATATTATGAACACTTTCTTTAAAATGAGTCAGAAGCTTCTGGACAGTTGCACATAGTCCATACTGAGAAATATTACCAAAAAAATTAAAATTGACCATATCTTAACAAACAGGAAATTACTACTTACTGATGTGGGAGTCATACTGCAATCAGCTAGCTGTCGAAATGCCATCCAGCCATTAACTCATTAGAGTAAAGGTCAAAATCAACATCAAGTTAAGAAAGAAAGGATAAAGAAGTAAAGAATATAGTTTTAGCCTGATGTATTCTAACAAATATATTTAAACCAAAGAATATGTTGAAATATAAGCAACAGAAAAAGGTTAATTTTATCACAGTTCCACTAAATAATGAAACAGGAAACTATGGAAGGCTTAAAAATAAAATAGGTCATATTACTGTTGAAATTATATTCCGAGGTCTCTGTGTGCATATATAACAAGTAACGCAGTTTTTGTTGTCGTTGTTGTTGTTCAGGTATTTCAACTGTGTCTAATTCTTCGTGGTCCAAAAGTTTGGAACCCAGCAAATGCCCATTAAAGATCAAATTAATAGACTTCTTGTTTTTTAAACATTTATATATGCATATACATGTATATGTATGTATATTTAATTGCAGATCATAGTATGCCAAAGGTATCTTTTAAAATCAGTTGTTAGCCATGGTAACAAAAATATGCTTATATGGTTTATCATTTTAACGAGATAACTGCACCACAGAGGACGGAAGACATTGGTTAAATAGGCAAATCATTAGGTAGAGATCAGTCTACTGATTTGCTTCTTATTTAAGGCTATTAACTGCTCCATAGACTTCAGCTATGATACATACTCAGGGGGATAAGTTAGGAATAATTATGAAAATTGTATATGATTAAATTGCCTTTAAACTCCTTAATTTGGCTAGTTCATTGATTGACCTAAGGACTATTAACTAAGCAAAGTGATTATTTTCTTAAATGATCATTCTGTTCTAATGCTCACTTAGATTTTAGGATTTAATGATTTGTCCGTTACCTATGTAAGCTCCTTGGGCTTATTATCAAATTCCCTATCTTTTCTTTTCCACTCAGACTTAATGAATATACACAGGTTGCATTCTCTTTAGACGAAAATATCAATTATGTCCCATCAAGCAATTTCAAAATGAGTTTTAACTTTCTTTGAACAGGTTGGCTATGTAATACCTCACAATATTTTTCAAGTGGTTATTCTATCTAGGTAGGTAGCTGTGGTATAATAGAAATAACAACACATTCTATGCAGAAGTCATGGGTTCAAATCCTGGCTGTGCTGTTTCCTAGCTGAGTGTCTGGGCAAGTCACTTAACGACTTTGTGATTTAGGTATTGTTGGCACTTTTTTTTTTAACAGCCTGGTAAAATGGAAAGTACGTTGACTCTAGAATCAGAGAATTTTGGGTTCAGATCCTGCCTCTGTAGCTTAAAAGTTGTATAGCTCTGGGCAAATCATTTAATTTCCCTTGGTTCCAGTTTCCTCATCTGTAAAATGAAGGAGGATGAACTAGATGTATAGGTTCTTAGACACCTTCCTGTTCTCAATCTATGATCCTATCATCTGTAGTTGTAGATAATAATGCCTATACTGAGAGAGGGAAGCAGAGTAAATGAAGTGTTAGCCTTAAAGCCAATACTGGCTGTATGATTCAGGCCAAGTCACTCAGCCTCTCAGTGCTTTAGTCAACTCTTTAAGAATATAAGTTGAATTGAGTGAAATAAGGAGATCATTGTACACAGTTAACAGCCTCAATGTGTGATGATTGACTTTGATAGACTTAGCTCTTCACAATTCAGGGATGTAAGACAACTCCAAAAGACTCATGGTGGAAAAAGCTATCCACATCCAGAGAAAGAACTTTGGAGTCTGAATACAGATGAAAGAATGCTATTTGTTCTCCTTTTCTTTTGTTGTTTTCTTTTGTTTCTTCTTTCTCATGGTTCCTTTCATTAGTGCTAATGTGAAAATGTTTAGTATGGCTGTATAAGTAGAGCCTATATCAGATTTCACACAGTCTTGGGGAGGGTGGAAGGAGAGGGAGGAGGAGAAAATTTAAAACTCATAATCTTATGGAAGTGACTGTTGCAAACATTGAAATAAATTTAAAAATGGCTTTTCAAAAAAAAAAAAAAGTTGCAGAGAAAGTGACAACTTGCCCCGTAAGACAGCATTTCCTCACCTGGGAGTTCCTTATACAGCTTCAGTTCCTATCCCTCTCCAAATACTTAATGTCTATGTACTAGGGTTATTGTGAGGAAAATGCATTCTAAATGTTTAAGTGCTATAGAAATGTGTTCCATAATTATAGCCAATCACAACATATTTGAAGTAATCTAGATATGTGACCGCTTAGTTGGCGGCATTCTTATTAGGCTGTTGATGTTGTTTAGTTGTTCAGCTGTGTCTGCCTCTTCCTGACCCCATTTTAGGTTTTCTTGATACTGGAGTGATTTGCCATTTCCTTCTCCGCTAATTTTACACATAAGGAAACTGAGGCAAACAGGGTGAAGCAACTTGTCCAAGGTCATACAGATGGTAAGTGTCTGAGGCCAAATCTGAACTCAGGTCTTCCAGACTCTAGGCCTGGCACTGTATTCACTCAGTCACCTAGTTACCTCTTATTCAGACCAATTTCATTACATTATTAACTCAGAAGCAGATCATTAAAAATTCCAAAAGTTTCATTCAATCCAGAGTCATGGGATCCTAGATTTAAGCCAGAAGTTACCACAGAGACCACCTAGTTTAATGCCCTCAACTTAAAGATAAGGAGTTTGATGGTTCAAGGTCATTTAAGTAGTAAATGTCATGGGTAGGACATGAACCCAGACCCTTTGTCTTCAGATCAGTGCATTCTCCTTTGTGATGCTTCCTATTCTATGATTGTTATGAATAAGAGATGCTTATACATTATTATAGGGTTCAAACAAATAGCCCTGGCTGAAACCGCAGGGATAAAATAGTCCAGTAAATGGCATGAGATGGAACAAAAATGAGATTTCTCAGTATCTGTAGCTTAGATCATGCTATTTGAATTTTCATCAGATTATGCGCCCAGTTCAAATTTTTCAAAGGCAGTAGATAATATCTTTGAGGTTACATTAGATTTTGCCCAAAGCTTTGCCTATAAATTTGCAGGATAGTTAAGTCATTCCTTCAGTAAACATTTGTCAAGTGTCTATTATTAAGTGCCACGTGCTCTGTGAGGCATGGAAGATGCAAAAGGACTTTTTATAATAATGTATGATAACTATAATAATATATGATACATTATATTATGTCATGTAATTATTACAAAACATTATAATAATTATTTTATAATAATTAACAACCTGTACATACACACAGACAAAAAAAAGATAAGGTAATTTCTAAGGGGAAATCACTAGTAACTGGGAAAATCATGAGGGGCTTCTTGTGGGAGATAATATTAGACCTGAGTTCTGAAGGAAGCTAGCGATTCCTTGGGGCATACTTGAGAGAGCAGTGCGTTGTAGGCAAAGGGGACACCTGTGCAAAGGCGGAGAGTTGGGAGATGGAATGTACTGTATAGGCAACAGCACATTAGGGAAGTCTGGCTTTGGTACGTAAGATTCTTAATATTCTGGTAGCACGTTTATTGACAATTAATGGACAAACATTTCTTAACCATCTGGACTATGTTCCAGGTGCTTTGATAAGTGCTGAAGAGATACAAAGACCAAAGTGAAACAGTGCCTGCACTGGAGGAGCTCACAGTCTAACAAGGGAGACAATAGTGGGTGTGGGTGTGTATACTTACATACATACATACATACATACACATATATATGTATATACAGATACATATATACATACACACACATACGGAACTTGACCTTTGAACACTCCCAGTTTATCTAAGATGGAGCTCTCTGCCACCCCTACAACGTGGAGGGGAGTAGCCTCCTTGATTGGCTGTTTGTGTCTTTAAAAGTGGTGCAACATCACTACTGACTCTCTTTCCACCTCCCTTTCAGTGGTGTTCCTAGTTGCTGCACCCAGTAGGGACACCATGAACCAACTTCGTAAGAGAGGGAAGGGACTTGTCCTTCCCCTGGTTTCTCTTTTTTTACCTCTGCTCTGAGAAATGGGCCTAGAGAATTTTTATTTCTATTCCATGTTGTTTGTTCTTCTTAGTTTCAGGTGCCAGAGGGGATGCTCATGGACCAGGAGTTAAAGCCATGACGACCTTGGGCTACAACCAGGATGGGGCAACAGCCATCCATCTCAGCATTTAAACCTCTACAAGTCAGGGTGCCTGGGATTCAAGTCCCAGGAAGGATTTGGACCTGGAACTGAGACTGTGCTCTATGGAGATTGATCTAAGTCATGGATCTAATCCCTTTTTTTTTCTCCAGAGACTGAGGTGGTGCAAGCTTGAGGAGAAGGGGGTTCCTGCCTCCTATGTGTTATATTTGTGATTATCTTTTGAAGTAAACATTCCTTTTTGTAAAAGTTCTACTGTGTTTGGGATATAAGCGTATACATTAATATATACTAAATGAATAAAAGTAGTTTGGAGCAGGAAGTAGCTGGAGGGATCAGAAAATAATTCATGGAGAAGGTGGTGCTTGAGGGGAGTCATTAAGGGAACCAGAGATTCCAAGAGATGAAGGTGGGGAAAGAGCACACTGGAGATGGGAGCGAAGAGAGAGAGAGAAGATGAGTTTCAAGCATGCTCAATGTGCCTACATCAATTGTTCTTGACACTGCTGTTTTCCAAAAAAGAATACCACTAGATTGCAGGCTGCTTGAGGACAAGGAATATATCTTGTCTTTGCATCTCTCCCATCATCTAAAATATATTATATGGCAAATGCTTAATAAACGCCTATTGGATAAATGACTGGATGACTGAAAAGGATTAGAAATATAGGGAGAGCAAGTAAAGTCTAATACGACAACATCACTATACATAACAGATAAGTTCAAATCCCACCTTAGAGTTCTTAGAGTTTCAATTTGTTCATCTGCAAAACAGGGATAATATCTAGTTGTGATTCACATAGGACATTAAGCTTACAAAGTACTTTCTACATGTTAATTCACGTTATCCTCACAATAATGCTAAGAGGTACATGCCATTATTATTCTCACTTTACAGATGAGGAAACTGAGGCACGCAGGTGTTAAGTAACTTGCCCCAAGGTCATGGGCTACTATTAAGTGTCTGAGGCAGGACTCCAAATACTCTTGTGGTTACATTGTCACCTGGCTGCTAACTGCAATTGATTGATAATATCTGACACTTATTCAGTGCTTTATGTACATTATATTATCGAAGGCTCACAAGAACGCTATAAGGTGTATGCTGCAAGTACAGTTTGCCCACTTATAGATAAACAAACTGAAGTCAAGAAAAGTTACATGCTTTGTCCATGCTTATATGGTATCAGATGCAGGATTTGAACCAAGGTCCTCCTGCTTTCCTTGCTCAAGCTGAACTGCCAAGTATTCAAACTGTGCTTCAGAGAGCAACTCTGATGGACTGGCCTCATTGTTTGAATGCAAAATGTAGGCTTGCCAAAAAGACTATTTTATGGACAACTTGCGTGGAGCAGGCGATCACATGGTGGCCAGAAGAAGCGATACAAGGACACTCTCAAGGTCTGTCTCAAGAGCTTTGGATTTGACTGTGCAACATGGGAGACACTGGCACAGGACGGCTCAGCATGGCGTGCCCACATCAGAAAGGATGCTGCGGTCTATGAGCAAAGCAGAATTGAGACAGCACAAAGTAAACGCAGGATGCACAAATTTGGGATAGCCACCCCCAAATGTTCACCTGACTATCTGTACCCAACCTGTGGCAGAGCATGCTGAGCTCATTTTGGTCTGATCAGCCACAGTCAGACACACTGAAATTTCACTTTATAATGGTGATATCATTTCAGTCCTCTTTGAAGATGAAGGACAACAACCAGCCCTCTAACTAATGTACTTTGCTACTTTTCACTAGCTATGACACAAAAGTTGTTGTGATTAAAGTACTTGGCAAACTTTAAAAGTCTAAATAAACATGACATCATTCTCCCAGAAGAAAAGACCATTTGTCAGCATGTATCTGTGTATAGAATGTTGGATAAGGAAAAAGTGTTTTCATTTTTGGAATGTCAAGGTCAGGTAAAAGGGAATAAGACCTTAATGCAAATTTCAAAATCAGGGTGAAATTGAGGCTGGTCATTTGTCTTCTGGAGAGAAAGAAAAAAATAGAAAACAAATTCATCCTAGTCTTTAGAAGAATATATTCTGTTACACTGACACACTAACGTCTGAGAAGATTGTGGATATCATTTTCAGAGATAAGCAGCAAAATTGTTTAAATTCTTCGTAAATTTTCACACAGTAGCATGGTGCATTGAAAATAACTGCAAGATTTTTTACTCCCAAAGTGATTTTTTTTCCAGGCAAATACACATGATCTGACCTGTCACATTTTTTTTTCTTTACAATAAATAGATGCTTTGCACAGAAAAACAAGGCATATCACTTGTGTTCTTCTGGAGTCCAGTAGTAGCTTAATTAACATTTCTTGCTTTTTTTTTCCCTACTCGGGTAAAATTAAATTTTTTGTTTTCACTGCTAGGAAGCCTCCTACACTTGTTTTGACATGGTTTATTTAAAGATGAAGGATTAATGGTACAGATGAATAAGAATCATAGTGGTTATTCGCAGACGGGTGGCACATTAGAGATGATTTAAATTGTGATGGGTAGACCTTAAAAGGGAGATATGAATATGATTATATGAATAGCAAAGAACTATTCATAGTATATGAATAAATACATTTTCAGACTTCCTTTTTTTTTTTTTTACTTTGACCAAAATATTTTCATTTCCAAACAACCCTCAAACCCCATGTCTCATAGGGATGAGTTATCTTCCAGACAAGTAGGTGGGATAATGCATAGAGTTGGACTTGGAGTCAAGAAGAACTGAGATTGAATCCTGCTACTGGTTCTTGCTAGCTGTATGACCCTGCCAATTCAGTTAACCTTTCTCAACCTCAGTTTTCTCATCTGTAAAATGGGGATAATAATATTTGCCTCATTGTGGTACTAGGAGGATTAAATGAGGTAACATAAACAAAATACTTTGCAAACATTAAGATGCTATATAAATTCTAGCTATTATTATTCTAAAGCATATCACTTCTTCTAGGTACTGGTCCAATGCACTATTAAAATTTATGTACTTAGGAACACAGATGGCCAATTGTAAAGTTTAGTTTCTCCTTCTAGATCAAAGACTTGTTGAAGCCCTGAGAGGAATTTCAAATGATGTCTTCTAGTAATTGGAAAAAGGGAGGATTGAGAGATCTATGAGGCACCTTTGGTAGCTCTCAAAGGAACACGTTTCATGGGTAAAACAAGAAAAGGAGAGATGTTGGTGCCTAGAACTTTAGCCACATTTTCCACATCAATAGGTCAGACTTTAGAATAATGAAAACATGCCTCCACATCAAAATTAAAAAACAAAAAACCAATCAGTAGTCATGCCAGAAGACTAAAGAAAACGAAAGCTTCATTGAAGAGTGATCTTAAGATATGTGGATTAACCATATTCCTTCTGCCTTTTCTTAATGTTTTAATCCTAGAAAAAAATATATATGAACAATAAAAAGATATGACAGCTTTTTTATTTAATAATGAAAGACATTTTTAAAAAATATATCTAGTTCATTATTTAGTGGCACCAATTCATCCAAGCAATAGCATGGTGCAGTAGGTGGCAAGTTGGACTTCGAGTCTTTGAGTAAAGAAAACCCAAATTAGAAACCTGCTGGTGGTAAACCTGGTAAAATCACTTAACTGTTTTAGGTCTCACTGTTCTCTTCTGTAAAATGGGGATAATTATACCCTCTTCCTCACAGGATTGTTTTAAGGATCAAATGAGACTGTGTGTACACATATATGTACATATACACTTAAACTATTGGATGTACATAATTTGTATCATCTATCTTTGCAAACCTTAAGATGCTACCTACGTATCAGCTGCATTGTTATCTGGTTCTCTTCATTTCCCTTTGAACAGGACAGGTCACCAAGGACAGTTTCAGAACTTTGCAAATATCCTACCACCTCTTTCTAATAGAGTAAAATGCTCCATTCCAAATGAATGCCTTTTGAGGCTTCTAGGAGTTCTTGTTGTTGTTATTTCAGTTGTGCTTGACTCTTCGTGATCTTATTTGGCTTTTCTTGGCAAAGATACTGGAATAGTTTGCCATTTCCTTCTCCAGGTAATTTTACAAATGAGGAACTTGAGGTAAATAGGGTTAGGTGACTTGCCCAGGGACACACAGCTAAATGAGGCCAGATTTTAACTCAGGAAGATGAGACATCCTGATTTCAGGTCCAATACTCTATACACTGTGCCACCTAACTATCCTTTCTTCTGGGAGAGAATTTACCAAATTGTCTTAGTGTTTGGTTGTGGGACCTGGACATTTTCCAGTGTGGGAGGCAGTGGTGTAATTGTCTTAGTAACTCCTTTGCAACACTTGGCAGGGATATTACTAAATCTAAGAGCGTAGGACAAATATTCATGTGAAGGAATCAAGAAGACTGTAAATAAGATATTGTTTTGTCTGTACATACCCAAGAGGTACCTTACCCATTTCACGTAGCTGGGCCATCTCTATCATAGGGACAACTTCATTGCAGACTGGATCTGCAGGTGGCACTAGTACTCAGTGGCTTGAGCAAAACTGACTTGTAAATTCAGTGGCTGAAATTTTTAGTTTTAGACCTGTCACTGATTTTCCTTGAAGAAAGTTATATTTTTCTAGTTTTTCAAATATAAGACAGGAATAACACAGATTGAAAGGCTAAAATAGTATAAGTATATGAAGGAGCAGTGATTTTGCCTACCAGTCCCTATCGCAAGTACTGATGGGAAATTCCCTCCACCGAAACAGAATGAACCCATGTCTAACTTGGTAAATAAGTTGTGGGGAGTTATTGAAGGCAGGTGGACATTGAATGATCTGCATAGGATCACAAAAACAATACGTCAGAAGTAGGATTTGGACTGATGCATCCGCTCACTATGCAATGCTGCCTCTAAGTAGTAATAAGACTATTTATTTTGGGTAGGAAAATAAAAAGTCTTCTTGCTAGAGTATGTATGTATGTATATATATATATATACACATATATATGCATATATATTTATATTTTCAATCTCTTAAAATAAATTGAATAAAAGACTTAAGATTGAAGAGATGCCTGTGGCCACAGACTAAAAGTAAATCATTCTGTGTCTGTGGTATGGAAAGGCCTGAGTGCTGAGTGGTGGTCTTTTCGGTCACACCTTCTCACTTAGAAAGCATCAGCAAAATCAGGTTCCAAAAAGAACAATGTAGTTATTTTACATATATATATATATATATATATATATGTATATATATATATATATATATATATGTGTGCATATAACCTAGCCAGGCCACAGAAGTGTATGCACTAGAGTTTTAAGAGAATTCATGATGAAACACTGGCTTCATCCTATCAAAAAGAAAGTAAACCAGAACTGCATTTCCTCTCAGATTAGCCTTTGAAAATAGCAAATATCTCTGCCTATGTGAAGTTTTTTTTTCAAATGGGACAATGCATATAAAGCCTATTTTGACTGTAACGTGCTATATAAAGTAAGTTATTAGTGTTATTATTTTATTCACCAGCCATTAATTACATACTGGTCAGCAAAATATCTCTTTTGAGGGCTACATGTTTCTATTATGGAACTCATTTATTGCTGGGTTACCTAACATGAAAACACATTGAGTTATCTTCTAGTATAATAATCTGTATTCTTGGATGTGAAAAAACAATATAGGCCCAAAGGGTTGCCTTGAATCTTAGATAAAGATCTAATATGAAAATCAAAGGACCAGTTTCCTTTCCCATCATGCTCATTAAGAGCCTATTTCCCAGTGCTTTCTCCTAATAATTATCTCTTAAAGGGCATCAGATTTGGGGACATTTAGATGAGGAATGAAATTTCCCTAGGAGTTCTCATGCAGAAAACAACCTGGCTTCTTCATATATTTTGAGAGTCAAGTTAAATAAATTTCTACCTCATCTATATGCTAGTGTTTAGATCTCTCACCCTTTCTCTAGCTCCCCTACTTCCAGTGTTTTTGTACTCCTACCAGTAACTCAAACTCAGTGTATATATAACTGAAGTACATCCCAAATCTTTCTGGGCGCTTAGGTGAGAGGCTTAATGCCCAGACTCAGTCCAAGTCAATGAAAGAGACAGAAGGAGTCCTCAGAGAATGAGCCAGGTCAAACCTGGACAAAAGTGCCAAGGGGAGTAGATCAAACCAAACAGAATGGAGAAGGGCAAATAAAAGGCATGAGACCAAAGTCAGGAAACAAGAGAGTATCAGGAGCTCACAAACTTGGTTAATCATTGAGAAAACAGATTTTTGAAATAAAAAAGAAAGATTTCCCTTTGAAGGACAGTGTGGGGCCTCTATCTGAGCGATTTGAGTCTAAGAGGACCCTCTTCATTGCTTTGCTGATTTTTCCATCTCTGTCATTGGTACCACCATTAACAGTCTGCTAACTAAAAACTTTAGAGTCACCTTTGAGTAACACCTCTCCATCATTCACAAATGAGATTGGTCACCAGCCCTGTCAACTTGCAAAATGCCTTTTATATTTGACACTTTCATTTTTTTCCCTTTTAGTACGGAGGGTAAATAGTCATGTAGACCAGAGGTGTCACACACTTGGCCCATGAGCTAAATGATGACTGCTACACTCCCAAGTGTGGTCCAAACCAGATCAAAATGTAGTTCCTATATGATTTCATTGTGCTAGTGTATTAATGAAAAAATATGTAACCATGTGGTTTTCTAAGTCAGTACAAAGCCCTGAAGTGATCCTTATACTGGTCCCCATTTCTGTTTCAGTTTGATGCCACTGGTCCCAGACCTCTGATAAGATGCTCAGTTCTTAACTCCTGTTATAGTTTCATAGCTGGTCTTCTTGCTTTGTCCCTGTACCTTTAAGGTTATGAGGCTTTTCTATCTAGCTTGCAGATGAAACCACCTTCATTCACAGAATCACAGAATTCATATTCTAATAGAGGAAGGACGTGTTGTCTTTCCCTATCAGAATACGAATTCCTTTCTTTTCTGTTTGTATTCCCAGAGCTTTGTACATAGCAGTCATTTAATAAATAATGCTTAATCACTCCTTCATCCATCCTGCATTTCACTAAGGATGAGTCTTCCTACCATCTAACTGACACTTTTGTCGCTGCCTGTAGGAGTCAGGTTCGAACTCCTCAGCTTCTCTAGTGCCAAAGGAGCAAAACACACACACACACACACACACACACACACACACACACACGCACGCACGCACGCACGCACGCACACACAAGATAACAGCATTGTGAAGTAGAACATAGTTTTAGATCTGGAAGATCCATGTTCCGATCCCCTCACTTTACAGTTGGTGAAAGTAAGGCTAGCCTTTCTCTTTTTAATTTCTCTATCTCAGGGAGTTCTCATTTCAACTTCCGCAGTAAGTGGCCCTAATTTACACAGATAAGTGATTTGCTCTGTCACACACCAGTAAGTGAGTGGCAAAGAAAAAAAAGAATTCAAAATCAGCTCCTTTGTCTTCTAATCCAGATCAACATACTAGGAGAACTGCCTTGGAGCCTTTACATATTAGGATATATGTTGCCATACCTCTTCCTTGGGCTGACTATGACATTAGCCAACCCTCATTTACGCAGCCAAAGGCTGTATAAATGACTGTTTGTGGAGGAGAGGCTCTTTGCTGAGCCAAAGGAGAGAATCTCTTACACGTAAATTCTAATTCCTGTGGTCAGGAGTTATATTTAATCTAGTAGCCCATGTTCCTCCTAGGCAATGTTAACTAATGATTATTCATTTTGGTGAGGAGGCTTGATGTAACACTTGATTTTGTATTTCTCTATATAGCTGAGAATAACATAAAGAAGTGCTTCACCTCATACAGGACTAACACACTGGAGCCTTTGGGTGCCTTTTCAATGAAAGAGTTAATGATAACAAGCAAATTATGTACAGTACCAGTGTAAATACTGTTTATCAAAACTGAAAGAAGGAGAGGAGAGAAAATGAAAGCAAGAACAAATAAACCAGAGATAGCAGATGGGAATTAATTTTTAAAACCAAAATAATTTCAGTTTCTCATCATAAGAAATAGAAACCCTTTCTTTAGCCAGGAGATATGGGTAAGTATTCCCATGATGCTCTGAGAAAGAAGGAATATTATACCTCATTCTTAATGACTCAAAAGTAATAGTTCAATAATTCAATTGTCCATGGGAATTGGGGTGCTTTGTTCATGAGTCTCAATTATTTTATGATTTAACTAAAACTGATTTTCAATTTATTCATGTTCCATAATTATGGCACTTGATTTTGCAATGAGGGCCTTGGCAGGAGAAACCTTGGCATTTTATCACATTTTGCATCACCAAATCCCTAGCAATTTTATACATATGTAAAGACTAGATTAGGGAGGTGGAGGGGAAAAGAGATTTGAACAAAAGCAAGGCAGCCAGCTCGGGAAGCTAGCTGAATTTTTATGGAAAACTTCTTTGGCTTTAAATAACTGTGTTTTCAAAGTTACAGTCCTTCCTGGTCTTAATTCTTCTTCTCCAGCACTCACATAACTGCCATTAACATTTATGTCAGTCTCAAGTGTGCAACAAGGGGGCAATGGACCTCTTGTACTGAAAGGAATGATCTCATCCCATAAATAAAAACAAGATGGCAGATTGCCTTATATCTCTGATGAGTCTCCCATTACTGTCAGTGGAAATAGTGGGTGTGGACCAAGGGCAGTTTATGGCCTGAACCAACTCAGAATCTGAGAAACTGGTAATGGAAGAAATCTATTAGATTATCAGTCAGTCTATACCCTGAGGGCTAGCATAGAATTTTTCCTTACAGCATATTTTAAACTGTTGCACTCTTTTTCTTTCTGTCCCCCATTTCTCTTCACATTTTCAGCTATGACTTCCATCAGGAGAGTATTTCAGAACATAAATTGGGTAATTAAAAAAGTTCTTGGCATAAATGCCCATCCCATTGTTACTCTACGTACTCCCTTATCTCATGCTAAACAAATGTCTTTCTTTTCCTGATATTTTACTGCTCAAGTATTTGTAGGCTGGCTTTCTGTCCTCCACAAGCTTTGTGGCATGTAGTAGGAATGATTAAAAGAAGAAATAAAAGTCAATCCCTTTAGGTCGGTGAAGTTATCACATCAACTTTTTCCTTAAGTTTGAAGGAAGTTTCCTTAAGTTTCTGACTCCTACATAAATGACTTTCTTTCCCTTACATGAGGAAAAATCCTTTTCTGTTTTTTAGAATGCAATCCCTTGGGAACAGCAGACATCAGTACTGCTTACATTTTTTCCAACAATCAACCAATTTTCTTCTAACATGCTTTATGTGGTGACTGTGATCTTCTTATGACTTTTTTTCACAGCTCTCTTTTCACATTCTCTGGTCAGCACATCTAATGACTTAGCCACACCTCTTGCAATCCCTCATCCACTCACAACATGCTTGTCTCTGTCTCCACCCTTGAGTCAGACTTGCCCAAATGACTCCATGTTGTCCCCCTGCTGAAAACTGGAAGCAATACTGACCACTGACGGCTGACATTTACCAAACACCTTTATATTTCCATCCTATTTTTTTCCTGTGAAGGTTCTAAGTGAATAAATGCCACTACATCAACATAAAGTCCAATTGCTGTCCTCTATTGGCTCAGGGGTGGCAAAGGAGAACTTTACTTTGTCATTTTTTTCACTGACATGAGGTGCTTGGTTACTTCATGTTATTTTGGAAATCAGAAATCCTTGAATTCAATAATACCCTTAGTTGTGCAACTGATTCTTGATGAAACCAGACATTTTCCAAAGAGTAAAGTTAAGCATCTTTGAAAATGGCATTTATAGCAGAATAGTGAAAGTAAAAAAAATCCAGTCCTCTTTGATATGAGTTGGCTAGCTGGAATTTCAGAAATCAAATCAATTCATCAATTTAAAAAAATAAAAAAAACTATCATGTGGTAACTAGTTTTGTTGAACATAAACAGGTAATCATGTGTGACAGAGAATGACCACACAATGGAAATGGGATTATGAATGATGACAATTAGACCATGGACTTCTAGTGCCTTCCCTCTCTTGATTATCTCTATTTGACCCTATCTATATTGTTTCCTTGTTGCCTCTTCCATTAGATGGTGAGCTTCTTGACAGCAAGGACTGCTTTTTTGTTTTCCTTGTATTCTCAGTACTTGGCTCGTTGGCTGACACATGGCAGGTGCTTAATAAATGTATGTTAACTGACTGCCCTGGCCTCTAAACACCTGAGAAAGACTTAGAAGGCACTTACATATAGCTTTTAGGGAGAACAACCTTCATTCAAGATCCCTAATACAACCAGTAACAATCTGTGTTGTTCTCAAACACTTGATATTTATTCCCCATGAGTGACACTGTGCCTGTGCCAGGTGTCATTTTTCTCCTCCAAGAAGCAGAGATCTTCATAGAGCTTGCACAGACATATGAGGAATAAAAAGAACCACGTGGCTAATTGAAGAGAAGTCACAAACTGGCCCTTTCCTCAGAAGGGATATCATCAATGTCCTGAGATGGACATACAGTCTACATTCATTGGGTCATTATTTTCACAACTGCCATTTCCCAAAGCCTCATTATGCCCCGGAAGCCCTAAAAGGACAGTGTACCATTGTCAGTTTCTGTGAAAATATTTGTAATTCAGGATGTGTTAGCATATTGACAACTGCATGGAGGGAGAAACAGTTTTTGTGAATTTGCTGCATCTGCCACATTAATAAATTTGGTGGAATACACATTGACTATCGTCCTGGATAATAACTCATTAGATTCCTCAGCAGCTGAAACTTTCTTTGACAATTAAATTAAAACAAAAGTATAATATGCACATTTGCAATAGATGCATTATTAGTTGATAATAATAATAAATGATATTTATATAGTACCTTAAGGTTCAGAAAGTACTTTACATATGTCTTTTTTAAGCCTTCACAGCAACCCTGTGATTGAAGTGCTACAAATGTTTTGATTTTGCTTTTTTTGACAGATGAGGTTACTGAGGCTAAGAGGTTAAGTGACTTGCCTGAGGTCACTATAACATTAATGTAAGGTTAATGGTGGGTGGGGGGAAGAGTTAAAGATCTTCTCCATCCATTAATAGGTCTTAGATACCTTTAATTAATTTCTAATGAGGTACTGGGTCACCAAAGAGGGTCATGCCCTCCAGTTCTGAGAAGTATATATACACTCTAAGATGAGGTTGAACTTTGGGGCCTATTTTTTGGGAGAAAGTTGGTGTACCAGATGAGACTTTGGGTAGGCGCTAAGGAGCCGTGCCCCGCTTCCACTTTGAAAACCCAGATGTTGGTGCTTCTCTCTCTGGTGACAATATATGTATTGTCTATGGTCAGACAGTTGGAAGCCCTGTCTTTCTGTTTGTAATTTCAGCTTGTAATTTCTGTTTTGTATTTTCTCTGAATTCCAGGGTGCTAATTTTTTCCCCTGAACTAAGTGAATGATATATGTGCTTGATTAAAGTAGATTGCTGACCCCTCAAAAGTTGCTTTCCTTATAGAAAAGCAGATCCAAGAACCTACGCAGCAAGCCCTCCTGTGTATATTGGGGTCCTTGCTGTTATAGTTACATAGTCAGCAAGGCACAGAGGTAGGGTTATGAATAAAAATCTTCCTGAATCCAAGTCCAGCCCTGTTTGCTATGTTATGAGTTATACAATGACAACCTTCTCTTCCCCTGACTCCCAACTCAGGTATTGGTATGTAAGTTGTTTAAGCACTAAATTGATCTTTGACGCCTTAAGATTATGTGTTTAAAGCTGGATGGAACCTTAGAGGTCATTTAGCCCAACATTTTCATTGTATAGATGAGGAAACTGAATTCCACAAGAAGTCATTTGCCCAAGATCACAAGGTGATCAGTGGCAGACCCAGAACTCCAACCTCGGTCCTCTGATCCCCAATCCAGCATGTTTTCCATTGGATCACACCATGTTTTCACCTCCTTGCTAGTGGGTGAAGGTATCAAGTTCATAGTAATATATCTATAAGTAAGATTTCTCTCCCCTGGATTTTCTCCAATATAGTATAAAGAGTAATGGTAAGAAGCCCATGCCTTCTCTTAGTTTTCAAAATCCTACACTATGTATATCATTTTGTGTGGTACTACATTAGTCTACATAATAGGGGGAAAAAACAAACTTTAGTAATAATACCTAACATCTGAGTTACAACTACATTTGTCAGCATTTGACCTGGATTCAGGACAGATATTAGTTCAAATTTTGCCTTTGCTTCTTGTATGACATATTAACCCCTTTGAGCCTCAATTTTCTCCTTTAAAAAATGGGAATGGGCAGCTCGGTGGTACAATGGATAAAGGACCAGCCCTGGAGTCAGGAGGATCTGAGTTGATATCTGACCTCAGCTACTTACTAGTTGGTAACCCTGGCTACCTGTTAATTTTTTTTTTTTAATGAGGACTAGTTAGAGGTAGAAAGCACCTTGATTGTCATCTAGTTAGATCCCATCATTCAGAGTTCATAACTAGACATTTTGGAAGTAGTAAAAAACAAACATTTAATTCAGTTGGGGGTAAGAGTGCCAGAAAGTCCAGAAAACCTTGAGGTCCTTGCTAAGGAAGTCCCTTTCATGGAGAGGATAGAAAGATGAGGCTGAAGCTAGGAGGACCTAAGTTGGAGTTCAGCTTCTTAAAGGGAGGGGACAAAGTTCCATCTGGAGCTTCCTATTTTAATTAAATCCTTTTTTTACATTTATGAGCTGCGCTATTGTTTCTATGCTAAAATACCTTCAGCAACCTTTCAAATTTTGGCATCCTGAGCAAAAGTTATAATGACCCCACATTAATTATACCTCTGCCTAAATTTTACAGATGGGAAGAATGAAGTCCAGGGAGGTGGCAGAACTGGTATTTGATCTCAGGTATTCCAGGTCCAAATTGATACTTTTTCCATTATTTTATTCTGCTAATGATAAAAATAATAATACTTTTAATATCTGCCTCATATAGTGGTGGTGAGAATCAAACATATAATATAAAATTAAATTTATATATATTATATGTTTGATTCTCATAACAACCACATGAGATTATACATAACATTTGTAGATTGCTGTAAGGTTTATAAAGTAGTATATGGAGCATATATGGTTCCTAAAGTTATATATCTGTATTTATAAAACTTAAAGTGATATATAAATGTCATCTATGCTGTTTGTGATTTCCACTCATCTTCACATCCTTTTTCTCACAGAATATGGAAATATAGCCGACGTGCTCTTTAAATTATTTCTGTGGGGAAAGCAGCTAATTTATACTTTGCCTTGGGAGTTCTGTGTGGATGCAGCTGATATAATTTAAAGTGATATTATTATTATATAATAGATGCATTAATGTAACTAATGTTTGTATTCTATTTGTTTTATTTTCATTTTCTGGGTTTATTTATGTGATCTTTCCATCAAAATGAGTTACATATCTACCATGTTCAGGCATTCTTCCAAGAATGTTACAAATATTATCTAATTTGATTCTCACAATAACTCTGAGAGGTATTATCAGTATTTTTCCCATTTTATAGTTGAGGAAACTGAGGCATGTAAAAGTTAGGTGACTTCCCCAGACCACAAAGCTAGTAAGTGTCTAAGGCTGAATTTGAACTTCTCTTCCCGACTCCAGGCCCACTGCTCTAATTCACTATGTCACCTAACTGCCTTTGGTAAATAGCAAATTACTTGATGACAGAAGCTGAAAATATAGCCTTAAATATAAGATTGCTGGACCATGAACCTTGAGGGTGTTCAAGCAAAGATGTTTAATGATTAACATATTGCTGATTATAATGGTGATTATTGATTACTTCCAAATCAAATAAAGATATGAGAAGTTTTAAAGCTCATTCATTTTGATAATTGAATGAATAATTACATGTCTAAAATAAAAGCCTCAAATGTACTGTACAGTAGGAATGTTTTAAAAATTAATATGGGTAAAGAGCTCCTAGAATTTGACTTTTACATTAGTTCTTAGAATTTACAGGCTTATTTTTTTTACCTTGCAATTATTTTGTGATTGTATTCTC
Organism: Notamacropus eugenii; assembly: GCF_028372415.1. Classification (NCBI taxonomy): domain Eukaryota; kingdom Metazoa; phylum Chordata; class Mammalia; order Diprotodontia; family Macropodidae; genus Notamacropus; species Notamacropus eugenii. The sequence continues at coordinate 293,270,028 of NC_092875.1, read as the reverse complement.
TGTTCTTTTTTTTTATGTTTCAACTATCTTTCTCTCCCTTCATTTCTCCCTCCTTTCCATCTCTTCTCCTTCACTCTCTCTCCCTTCTTTCCTTTTCTTCTCCTTCATTTTCTCTCCCTCCTTTCCTTCTCTTCTCCTTCACTCTCTCCCTCCCTCCTTTCTTTCCTTGTAATTTCTAATATATATATACATATTTCAAATTCTTTTTAAAAATTAATTTAATTTTTCAAAGCACAGCATCTTTTTAATTTTTTTAAGTTTCAAATTCTCCCCCCCACCCAATAAGAGGGTAAGAAAAACAAAATCTATTACGCATATATATAGTCATGCAAAACACATTTTCATATTAGCCATGTTAAAATGAAAGAGGAAAAAATATACTTCTAAGTTCATTAGTTTTCTATCTAGCATGATGACAGCATGCTTCATCACGAGTCCTTTGGAATTGTAATGGTTCATCATATTGATCAGAGTTACTAGTCTTAAAATGTTGTAATTATTTCTTATAATAATGCTATTATATTATGGAGATTCTTCTCTTGACTCTGCTAACTTCACTTTGCATCAGTTCACACAGGTATTTCCAGGTTTTTGTGAAGTCATCCCTTCCAACATTTCTTACAGCACAATATTGTCTAGTTTCTGTAAAATACAGCACTACTTATCCCATAGGGTTGTTGGAAAATGCTTTGAAATCTGGAGGCATAAAGATATGTACTAAACTTGTGTCTTCACCAGAGAAAGAGAACTCTTGATAAAACAACTCCCTTTACCACTGTAGGCACCTTCTTTGCAACTAATAGTTTAGACAGTTGCTGGAAGCACTGAAAGCCTTAGTAATTTTCTCAGGGTCCTATCATTAGTATGTGTTGGAGGTGGACCCTGAACTCAGATATTCCTAGCACCAAGGTTAGCAATCTCGCCACTATCTCACTACTGCTTCTACTTGTAATCTAAAACACTATTTCTTATTATGACTATAATCATTGTGGTTATTTTGCCTTAGGAGTAAAAATAAATTGCAATTAAAAAAAAGTATTGAATTGTAACCGTTATTTGTAATCAAGTATGACTGAAGCTTCTGTCAGATTGTTGTGTTTTTCTGTTCTGTTTACATAAGAATAAATGAGGTAATCGTTTAATGAAGGAATAGCTGTTGAAAGTTGCCATAGGCATCAACTAGATTTTTCCAAACTGGGAAAAGCTCCTGTTTACTATATTGACACTTCTAAAATTACATACACAACTGTGAATAAGATCTTTTTGATATGCTTATTTTATTTCCTTCCATCAGTCATATTCATGTTTTGAATTAAGAAATATCTTTAACTGTTTTGATTTCTTCCTTGTCTTCTTAGGGTCTAACTTTCTACTTTGCACATAGTAGGTTCTTAATAAGTGCTTGTTAAACTGAACTGAATATTTTAAAAGCTAGATTTTTAAAAATGTCATTGCAATTTGTAGAATCATTAGGTTTAATAAATGGGTAAACACCATTTTACATGATTTACAGGCATAATTCAAAATTTCTCAGCAAAAGACATGACTAAAGAACTGAAACAGCTGATGAAAAATATTTTGGAAAAGACAAAAGCAATAAATACAAAGGAGGCAAATGCACCCCATAGCCTGTCTTTGTATGTGTATACTTCTCTTCCCCATTAGAATGTAAGCTCATAAGCTCCTTGAGGATAGGATCTGTTTCATTTTTGTCTTTTTATCCTCAGAGCTTAGTACAAGAACTGGCACATAGTATGAGTTTTGTCAACAACACAGTAAATGTTTGGGGATTGGTTAATTCTAACTCTGAGATTCTGTCATTCTGAAAATATCCAGTTTTATTTTTTTGGATTGACAATCAAATAGACAAACAGCTTCCAGGGAAGCCAAATAATCTATCAGAGTAAAAGACATTTAATTCTTCCCTTGCAGATCCCAGGGAGCGGGGAAACAACTAGCCGTATTTATGTAGGTCATGTTTATAATTAAGAGGGCCTCGTTTCCTAAGTACTAAGCAGAGCTGTTTGGAGAGGGGTATAAAAAAATTTAACTTTCTAAACACGTAGAGAAATGGATTTGTTGTGAGGCTTTTGGGAGGCAAGGGAAATGCTCTCTGCTGACATTATTTACTTAACATTATTTTTTCTTAAATACCCTCTTTAGAAAAGGATATGGAAGAAATCCAGGAACCCAGGTCTATGTAAAACAAGGAGAATTGAAAATCAAAATACCTCTCTGGTTAGACTGAAAAGCAGAGAGAGGTCATAATGAAGGAACAAGCAACTTATACATGAGGATTCAAAAATGGATAAAATGGGCATTCTTAATCATATTCATGAGAACAATATATGTGTTTCTGTTTTTTTTTTCAGTCATAGAAGAAAGTCAATCCCCTTGATCTGCAAGAGTAAGAAGTTTATGTGGACAGTACTTTAGCTGATTTAGGCTGATGGGAGGCAACTGGCCTGTTCTGACTGGATCTAAGAGTACAGTTTTCAGTGAAAACAGATTTACCGATCTGACCAGAACCAAATTTTTGTCCGAGACAAACTGAATTGTCTAAGTGGTAAATACATATATAAAAAAGAAATGTGCTAAGAACAATTTTGCTGATGTTGGTCTCCCATAGTTGTAAAGTCAAGATTAATTCCACATTCTGTTAGCTGGAAGGCATGGAGTTGAAATTATTATTTGCAAAGGAAATCTTATTCCCAAAGGCTGACAAATCCATCTTGAAACTGGAAGGTTGGCAGAATTTTAGATGTCTAAGAGGTAGCATTTTTCTTATGCTGCAAATTGGATTTTATTATTATCTAAGAAAGGAACTCACCCTGAGGGGTGTGGCCTGGTGGCACTTTTCTGAAATCAGTCATACAACCTCAGTTACCTGAGAAAAATGTTTACTCAACCATTTATTAAATGACAGAAATTCTCCCAAGTTGCAATCAATAGACTTTGATTAAATGCCTACTATGTGTAACAACTGTGCTATATGCTATAATAAAAAAAAATAAAAATGAAACAGTTCTCCTCCCCAAGGAATTTACATTCTATCAGGGGAGACAACACATAAAATTATGTGTTCATGTGTGTGCGTGCATGTGTGTGTGTGTGTATGGGTGTGTATGTGATTTGGTCAGGGAGACCACTAGGATATGAGAAATCAGGAAAAAGCTTCATGTATGAGATTTAAGTTTTGAAGTAGACAATATGAGAAGGCAGCACATTCTAAGAATTGGAGACAGCATGTACAAAGGACTGGAGACTAGAGATGGTATGTCATGTTGAACAACAAAAAGAAGGTCAATTTGATTGGACTCTACAGTACAAGAAAGAGAATGATGGAGGCTGGAAATGATAACTGGAAAGGTAGGTTAGGAGTACGTTGTGAAAATTTTTACGTGCCAAACAGAAGTTTGTATTTTCTTTTAGCATCAACTGGGAATACCAAAATAGAATAAATTAAATAATTCTTCTATTCTTCTTCCCAAAACAAAACACAACAAAAACCAACCCAACAGTCTCCAGAGCACATGAATTCACTCAACACATCTATTGAACTCTGTTTGTAGGGAATACAATAAAATTCCTCATATTGTTATCTCTAACATTGAATAAAAGTCTCCAGTTATTTATTTTATAAATGTATAAATGAAGTAGATACTTCATATTTGTTTTTATTTTAATGCTGGTATAGAGAATAAGGAGCACCTATGTAACTAACTGCTTTCTGCGTCAAAATGAAGGAGATACACATTACAGTCAATCCATACATAAGGGATATGATTTTGACCTTTAATATACCAGAACTGGTAGAATAGTGAACTGATTTATAATGGGATTTTACCATAGAGGGAAATCTGAGGTTTATGATTACAGAAGTCATTTTTTACTGTCCTTCAGTTTATAAATAAGGTTAAGCAAGTATAATAGAGACTAATAGTGGTAGAATGTAAGAAAGAAACAATACCTGCCATTTACATAACAAAAATAAAAATAAGGATGATAGCATTTATATAGTATTTCAAGATTTGCAAAGCACTTTATGCATATTTTCTCATTTGATCTTCACAACAACTCTGAGAGGAAGGTGCTATTATTATCCCCATTTTACAGATGAGGAAACTCAGACTGAGAGAGATTAAGTTGCCCATGATCATACAATTAAGTTAGTATCTGAGATAGGGTCTGAACTCAGGTTCTATTAACTCTTAAGTCCCTAACTCTATCCACTATGTTGAGAGTGTCAAGTTCAAATAGAAACAGATCCCTGCAGCCACAGACAGACTTCAAAACCCTACAAGTTAACATTAGCTATGTTTTTTACAGAAGGCAGCTAAGTGGCTCAGTGGATAGAGCCCTGGGCCTGGAATCAGGAAGATCAAAGTTCAAATCCAGCCTCAGCCATTTACCAGTTGTGTGACCAATGGCAAGTCACAACCTCTGTTTACCTTAATTCATTAGAAAAGGAAATGATAAACCACTCCAGTATCTTTGCCAAGGAAACCCCATGATCTGTATGGCTGGAGGCTCATGAAAAGTCATACACAACTGAATAACAAGAAATGCTGTATTGTACTTTTATTTAATTCGTGAAATATTTCTCAATTACATGTTAATCTGGGTTCAGCTGTATTTGGGATTTGGGCTGGCTTGTTGACCCAGGTCAAGGTTTTAATGCCTCTACCCTACATTGTCTAGCTGCCTAATGTATGCAGCTTTTTCAAGGTCACTTCTCTTATGCACAACATATTAGATCATTAAAGTCTCAGAATTCTCTGCTGCAATTTTTGTTACAGTTATCTGCATATCAATTTTACTGAGCTGAGAAAATTAAAGTTCAGAGAAGTGAAATGATTTCCCCCTTGGTCACACAGCTAGTATGCACTGGAGATGGGTTAAAATCCACATCTTTCTGATTTAGATTCAGCTCACTATCCACTATATTAAGTTTCCTCTATATGAATATATGCACAAAAGTGATATCTTTACATTCATAATGTAGAACTATAGAAGAGCATATTGACACACTGGAATTGACACAAAAACAACTATTTCTATGGTCTTATTCATCCCTTGCTCTAAAAGGAAAAATGGATCTCAGCTCAGATGTTTCCTTTCTATTGTCAAGTCTCCAAGTTCATGCCACTTGACTTGGAAAGGGGTTAAGGTGCTGGCACTTTGGGACTGACTTTGCTGCCACCTTCTTGAAATCCACATGCAGAAGAAATATTTTCATTGGATGTGTTTGGGTGCGGGCAAATAGGGATGGAGAAGGTAATTCTGATACTATGGAGGGACACCCCGAGATAGTGAGGCTAGAAAGTCTGGTTTTGTAACTCTTGGAAAAACTATGTGTGATTTTAGGACTCTGGGTTAATTACATATTTGCTACTTCAATATGACAGAAGATAGAAAAAAAGTATAAATGGTTGTTTATTTGAAAAAGATCCCATTTGATGGGTCATTACAGTACATTAATCAGTGTTATTCCCTAAGAACATGAATTTTTAGAAACCACTATTTAAAAAACAAAAGTTATTAAAAAAATGCAATTATATGATGAATTTCACTGCATAAGTCATGTTTGGTGAAGTTGATGTTAATATCTTCTGAGTCTGCAGACAAGTTTCATGGTTTTCTACCTACATGAAATGTTGATTCTGGTTTGTTAATTACAGCCATCACCAGCACTAAGTTTGAGAACTTAGTAAAACCAAAACAGAACTTCTCATTTCCCTTTGAAATTCACTTCTTAGGTTTGGTCCCTCATCTAACTTATCTACATTTCCATCCACATCCCATATTGTCCTTCACGTGTTCTACCATGTAGCTGAACTAAGCTACTTTAATCTTTCTGAGCTCATGTTGATCTCTTATTCTTTATGCTTTTTCTCATGCGATCCCCAGGAGTTAGAATCTACTTGGTAGCCAGTCTTATTTGATGAAAATCCTTTCATTTCTTCAGGATTTTGCCATTAGTTTTAATTTTATTTATATAGTACATTATAATTTGCGATATTTTAAAGTGAGAAAACTAAGACTCACAAAGATTAAACAATTTACCTTGGCTGACATAGTTACTTAGATACAATCCCCTCTTGACCCTAGAACTAGTGATCTTTCCATTGTATATGTTTCTTCTAGTTTGGGCAATGTTGCCTCTTTATTTTAGCAACTCTAAACCCTAGGAAAATGGTGTGCGTAATAAAGCAAGCCCATCGTTCCAAATTCTTTATTATTCATGTTAATCTGTTTTATTCTTTTCAATACATTTAGCCCTGAAAATGGGGAACATTTAGAAGTACTTTGCCACAGTACAACACAGAAAGGTTTTCTTCAATTTTTCCATACAAAGTTTAAAATCAATGCCATATAATATAATCTCTTAAAAAAAAAAAACTTGGAGAGAAGCCTCATGTTTTCTTAATTAGTGTCTGGCAATCAATTCATAGTTATATGGTGTCATAAGAACCTTCTTTCATCTTCTAGTTAAAGGTGAATTCTCCTTCATTCTTGTTATCTCAGAGTCTTTTGTTTGTGCCCTTTCTCCATACTGAGTACATTTTAATTTAGAATATTTAAGTGTATATGCCTTATCTCTTCTCCTAGATTTTAAGTTGCTTGAAGGTAGGAACTATGCCATGTTTCTTGATTTGCCAATCCAGTGCCTGATTAGCACTGAGGAGAGAAAAGAAAGACAGCAAGCATTCATTAAACATTTACTATGTGCCAGGCTCTAAACTAAGCACTTTACATATCTTATCTCATTTGATCCTCATAGCAACCCTGGGAGATAGGTATCCTTATTACCACAATTTTAAAGATGCTGTAAGTGAGACAGAGGTTGCGACTTGCCCAGAGTCACACAGGTTTTAAGTTTTGGAGGTTAGATTTGAACTCAGGTCTTCCTAACATCAGACCTAGAACTTTACTTACCTACTTACCTCTAACTAGACGTTTGATAAAAGCATATTGAGTTAAATTGGGTAGTGTTCTAAATTAGTAGAAGGTAGTAGGATCAGTCTTCTTATAGGTGGTCCCAGAAAAATAGACTGTCCATCATTGCTTTGTTTTATGGCCACAGACTATTCGCCTATCTGCCAAATTCAGTGTTATTTTTACTTTTCTCTACACTTAGATCTGCTATTGCAGGTAAATAAGCAGGGATATCTCTATTCTCTGAAGACAGGCTATTTTCTTTAAATGTACAAAGCTGTTGATTTATTGTGAAAGCCCCAAGCCTGAATAGATATTGAAGCCAGTCACTGAAATATAAAGTTTTCATGGTGATACCAACTTGCCTATCCTGCACATTTTTCATATAATAAAACGACACTTCTAAGTTTATCCAGATATTGAAGAAGATTACGTAGGTGCAATTTGGATGAGTTAACATTACAATGAGAGCCTCAACTTCTGCATTTCCTGGCTTTTCTATGCCATTATTATTATTTATTACTTGAATGCTGACAGCAGATTCAGCATTGCATAAGCCATATAAGTAAGCATGGCTTCTGCTTTGGGGCTTACAATTCAAATGAGACAGGTAAAATATTTCACAATAAAACCCTCAGAGTTAACTCTCAAAGGTGCAAATTGCTTTGGCTTTAACTTTTGTTTGTTCTTTCCTCCCCTTATCATTTGAAATATCACTTCAATTGAGGAAATCTTAGGAGAAGAACATGGAAAAAAAGCACAAAGAAGTTGATTTTCCAGGCACATCTAAAGTCTGGTGATATTTTCTGTAAGCCCCTCATCCCTCCAATTCCCCAGGAATACTAAGATGGACTAAGGATGTGTCTATGGAATTAAAGTAAAGAGGGAAATTGACAAGCTGGGTGGCAGACCCATCAATCCCATCTATTCTCCCTTAGATCTTTTTTGAGAGTAAGGGGTGGGGATCTTACACAAATGTTATCAGATCTACTTAGCAGTACCTCCCTTCAGGATGTTGCTAGAGCAGGTACTTTGGCTCTTCCTTTCCTCTCACAAGTCCTCCACTATGGGTACTCTATTCCACTGTCATGAGGCAAAGATGAGCCTTCCTGAGCATGAAAGAAGATATACAAACTTGCACAGCTGGGTAAGGAGGAAAAGAATGCCAAGATTACTGTGGATTAATGAAGTCCTCTTGCTTTACTTATTTCAGCTTCAGTTTCCATATCTTTAAAATGTGGATAGTAATAGTTGAACTGTCTAAATGTGAAGAAAGCACTTCCCATCTTAAAGTACGACAGAAACATGAGGTATTAATATTCAAAGTTGGAGCTCAGTTTAAATTTGGCCAAGTGGATTCCTTCATTCTCCATGTCTAATTTAGTCTGTCATTGAGTAATAAATAAGTAGGGGGAAATTAAGAACAGCACTCTTCCCACATAATCAAAAGATCAGAGTACATTTAGGTGGCAGCTATAAATGCAAAAGGTAAATTAATCTTTTTAAGGTAACTTTTATAGTTTTTATAGTTTTATAGCTTTTCCTAGTGTGTCAACATGAAGTTATGATTAATGATTTTCTATTTTTCACCTTTCCCTATATTAGATGGTGGCCATATGTATGGGCAGTATGGAAAGAAATGGGTGTATTTTCTTCTTGGAACCTTGGACAGTGCCTTGTTTATTATACTCGTACTGTATACTCAGTAAAGCTAAATTTGATGTCTTATCATGGTGTGGAGATGACCCTGAGTTCTCTAAGACTATGTCAGTGAAGCACAAACTCCAAGTTTCTGTTATCGTAGATGCTAATGCACAGAGGTTCATAATGAGGATCCCTGAGTAAGCTGGAAATGAGAATTTGGGGTTCCTGCATAGGGAAAGACATGGTTCATGTCTAAGAATGGGAAACTTCAGTTACAGATTATTTTAGAAAACTGGAATGTAGCTAAGTGTGGAACCAATTAGATTTCTTTCATATATATTATATATGTATGTATGTGTAATATATAATATTTATTTATCTATATTATATATGTATATATGTGTAATATGTATCCATTTATCTATTTATATAAGCTAAAACATGTAATAATGGCCACAATTTATAAAGCAGTTTAGAAATCACTTTGCACCTGTTATATGAATTATTTCTCACAACAAAACTGTGAGGAAGGTGCTATTATTATAGAGAAGGAAAATGAGGTAGGCAGAGGTTAAATGACTTGTCCAGGACCACATAGCTCATAAGAGTCTGAGGCCAGATTTGAACTCAAATCTTCCTAACGCCAAGTCCAGGACTCTAGTCACTGCATCATCAGCTGCCTTTTTATGATAGGGTATAGGGACTTGGCTTATGGCTTCACTAGGGTAGAGGTTCCATGTAAGAAACTTCCTTGACCAATGCAGGTTGGTACCTTCTCCATGATTTATCATTTTAGCTCAAATTTTGCCTACAGCACCGAGCCATTCGTTGACTTGCTTATGCTCACAGAGTCAAGGTGTGTCAAAAGTAAGACCTGAACTTAGGTCTTCTTAGGTTCAAGTTTGGTCTCCATCCATTATCTCATGTTGTAGCTTTTAGCCCTCCCTCACTCAGAACAAAGTCAAGTGCAAGTCATGTCATCATTTCTCTGATGGCATGGTCTTTTTTGGCAGTGAAAGACGAATGCATAGCTCTTCTTTTATATAAAATGATAAGTGTAGGTAGGTCTGTGCTGTCCAATAATCTCTGACTTTCAAGAAATTCTCTGGCTAAAAGGAAATCCAAGGATCCAAGAGTTCTAGCCAGCATACTGGCAGAGCAAATTTGTGTCCTGAGTATAATGAGTTCTAAGTTTAAAAAATTTTGCAGAGGTGGATAGTAAGCCAGTAGATTTCCCAACAATTAGATGAAAGATATAATTGATAGGAATAAGCATATTTAAAAGACCTAAATGACTAAATTGTGCACTTCAAGTGTTAATTGAATACCCAAGTGGTAGAAATAGTAGAAGTTCAAAATACAGTCCTCATTCAATGTTTCATTCTAATATCATTTTTAGAAGAAAACCTCTAATTTTTCATTACCCCATTTGATCTTTTCATGGAATAATAGCCTTGCTTAACTTTTTTCTTTATTTGTATCTCTGATCCTGGAAATTCAATATTAGCAATGACGAGAAAGCAACTAATCAAACTGATGTGGGCAAAGCTGGCTGCAGTTTATTGAGGGAGACCAACAGACAATTTGAAACACTTTAGTTTTTTAATAAAATACAAGTAGCTTCTAGATACTTAAACTGTTTTAAAATAATAAACACTAATCCCCCACATTGTCTGGTGGTTTATAAAGTCATGATTGATTTTATTTTAGTCTTTCCTTTTGCAGCTACAGATGAAGACAACAAATCCGTATGGCAGTCTAAATAGCCCTGACAATATTGCCTTAACATTTTATACAAGCTTCTTTTGAGGGAGCTCCTTTTGAGAAGAACCCAATGTAATAATCCCCTTCTCAGAAAACATCATCAACAACAACTTTCTAACTAAGATTAAAAATGGGAAGCCAATTCCTAAATTACTCTTCTTTCTCGCAAACCCAATTTCTCCTCTTTAATTTCATTCAGTGCCCAGAATAACAATCTTTTTTAAGTCATTCTGTATGATACTGCACCATATCTAGAAGCTGTTCCAGGATGATAATGGCATTCTTGGTATGATTTCTGGGGGTTTTATTGGACTAAAAGCTCAATATGAGTCAACAGCATGATATAGCAGCCAAACAACCTAATGCAATGTTAGAGTCCTTTGAGAGAGTAAACAGTTTTCAGAACTAAGGGAGTGACAGTTCCAGTGTACTGGTTAGATCATACTGTGATTGTCTCTAGTTCTGGGCATCAGACTTTTAGGAAGGACATTGATAAAATGGAGAGGGTATAAATAAGGTCAACAGTAATGCTAAAAGACTTTGAATTCATATCATATGAAGATCAGTTCAAGGAACTGGCAATTTTTAGACTGAGAAAGAAAAGACTTTGTGGAAACATGATAACTTTCTCTAAATATTTGAAGGGTTCTTCCATGGCAACAGGTTTAGACTTGATCTTCTTGGACTGCAGGGGTAGAACTAGGCTAGAGTTGCAAAGAGTCAAATTTAGGTTAAATATAAGGGGAAAAATATCATCAATTAAAGTTATTAAAAATGGAATAGACTGTCTTAAGAAGTAAGGAATTTTCTTTCACTGGAGGTCTTTGAACAAAGTAGCTGACCACTTATCTGCTTTGTTGTTGAATGTTTTCTTTACAAGGCATGGATTAGACTAGATGGACTCTCAGGTATCCTCCAACTCAAGAGATTCTATGAGTTAGTAAAAGAGCATCCTGCAATAATTACCCACATTGATTAAAGTTTGCAAAGCATTTTCTTTACAACCCTGTAAAGTAGGCAGTTCAAATAGCCTCCCAGTCCAGTGTTCATCCCACTATGCAATAGTACCTTTCTGTCCTACTATCATGCTCCTCTTAAACAGGATTCTACTAAGCTATACTGAAGATGTCAGTATTTGGTTTCATGGGTGGCAAAGGAAATGGTATTATAGCAAAAGGTAATGTCCTTCTCTCTCAACAATTACTGGAGATTGAAGGGATACAGATAAATCATCTTCTTTATAAGCCACCAACTCATTCATTCATCAAATCTTCATTAAGTGTTGATTGGATGTACTATGATAGGCACTGAAGGAAACACTGTGGGCAGTGTTTAGATAAGCCGTGGTCCTTGCTCTCTTAGAGCTTTCAGTAGAGGACTGGGATCAGACACTCAGATAACTACTACCGTACATGACAATGGCATTAGACAGTTGCAAAACAAACTGCTTCCTTTATCTGGGGGTGATGGTGGGTAGGAGAAAGGAATTTTAATGCTACTATCCCAGATAACTTGTAACTCAGAAAACTGTATGACTTCCAGTCAAATTGCAAGCTGGGAAATTGTTTATTCCTGACTACAAGTCTCTTTACAATAACACATGGGCCAACAAGTTACCTGCCCTTCCCTAGCTTTTACAATCACTAGATATTGATTGATGGAATACATATTTATTAAGTACCTTCTATGTGTCAGGTATTGTGCTAAGTGCTAGGAGTTCATAATCTAGTGGAGGAAACACTAAGTAACCACACACACACACACACACACACACACACACACACACACACACACACCAAGCTATATACAGAACAAATACCATTGAGAATGAGGGATTCATGGCCACTCCAGAATGACATTTGCTCTAAAAAATGCAGTTTGGGAGAGGATCTAAAGAATATCAAACTCCAGAGCTCTAATTTGGTAATGATACAAAGACTGCCTTTCATGCAGAGTGGTTATTCTACTAAAGACCTAAGAAGAGTAAAAGGAGGGAGATACATCAGGGCTTTTTTTCCTTTCCATTCGGTGTAGGTAAATATTGCACAAAACAGAGTAGTGGAGAGAGTAGTGGGCTTGTGGTCAGAGGATTTTGGTTCAAGTCGCATCTTTGTCACTTACTACCTGTATGATTTTAGGTAATTCAGAAACTTTTTAGCCTAAGTTCCCTGTCTATAAAATGACGGGGCTAGAGGTCCATTCCAGCTTTTAACCAGTGAAATTTTAGACTAATGCCAGAGACTGTCTTTATTCCCTAGAGTAATCTCACTTATAATAACCTCCAGGATCCCCATCATTCACAGTGAGGAGGAAGGCTACTGACCTTCCTTTCTGAAGTGCATCTTCTCCTGATTATTCTGGAAGAATTTGATTTTGTTTGTTGGTCATATTCAAAGGGCTGATTCCTAGGATATTGTTCTATCTAGAAAGAGACTCTGCAGATCCAGAGGAGAAAAGGTGATTCGGATGGTCTTTCTTCTTATATACAATATAGGCAGGCTTATCCCCATTACAAGATGCTAGGTGGTGAAATGGATAGAGTGCTATATTGGAGTCAGGAGGACCCAAGTTCAAATCCAGTCACAGATACTTGTTAGCTGTGTGACCCTAGGCAAGTCACTTAACCTCTGTTTGCTTCCATTTCCTCAACTGTAAAATGGGGATCCTGGAGAAAGACTCCCTCTAGTATCTTTGCCAAGAAGCCCCATAACATTGGGGTCATGAGGAGCCAGACACTACTAAATGACTTAAAAACAACAAAAATCTTCATTACTGGAGGCCTCAGAGAAAATCTGGGGGAAGAGGTTTTATGTCCATGGAACACAGAGCCAATCCAGGAAGCTCTGACTTGTTAAAATCATGAAGTCATTATAAAGCCTGCATTATAACTGAATTAGCTTACCCTAAACCTGGGGTGCTATCATTCCCTTCATAAAAGGGTTATGATGAGTGATTTTTTTAAAGTATTAAAATGATGTTATTCCTAGCCCCCCCTCCCCCAAACCCTTCCCATCTTTTCCCTCAATGACCGTCGTGTTGGGTTATACTTACTTGGTCATCCGGTCTTTTGTTGTGTCTAAAATATGTAAAATATGCATATAAAGAGAATGGCTGAATGCTCAGGGTTTAAAGTAGGATGTTTATGGAAAGATCACTGACCCTGGAGTCAGAGGATCTGGTTTCCAAGTCACATCTCTTCCTCCATTGAGCTCAGTTCTTTTCATCACTAAAGTGAAAGGGTTGGACTAGATGGCTTCTGAGGTATGTTCCATCTCTAGATCTATAATCCTAAAGCAAAAGAAACTGAACTCAGATGCATCCTGGATGCCTGAGAAGCAACACATTTCATAGAGTATATGAAAAAACCATGAGGTCCCTCACCAGAGGGCTTGCCCCCAGGTGATTTTTTCCCCCAAACATTGCACTGAGGGAGGTGATTTCCATTTGCATCTCTGGGGAAGGAATACTCACACGGATAAAAACATAGATCTCTGATACATACCAGATGTAACTATCAAGCAATGAAATTGTTTAAACAAACTACGTATGAACCAGCTAGTCCTTTACATCTTAATCCATGTAATTGTTTTTAGGTTCTGATTAGCACTGATATCTAATACCTGCATTTTTTTCTCTTTACTTTTGTATTTGCACCCCCTCCCCACCTCCCCCAGCACTTAGCATAGTGCCTGGAATATGGGATTTAAAAATGCTTTCTCATTCATTCATTCACTTTTAGCTATGGCAGATTACCTAGGCTGATCAACCTGATGCCTGCAGACATTAGGGTCTTTAGTGAAATGTGCTAAGAATAAATTAACTTTCATAGTTTTTTATTGTAAAGAAAACTGTTCTTACTATTTTGCCAGGGGATCTGTGTAAGTATGCTTGTGACTCCTAGTTCTTTCAAATTGGCAATAAAAAACACAATAAGGACATGACTCCTCTCTATTTTTCCTACTCATATGGAATTAAAAACAAGTTTATAATTCATCAGTCACTGTGATCATAATACAATGATTAGCCAGATGGTAAAATTCAACTGAGGAAGGCGAATTCAAAGAATAATCTATTTGAGGGAGGCCAAAAAATTGTTATCAAACATCACCAACATCCATCAATCATTATTATCACCATCATTCACCATTATCATTATTATCCCCATGATAACTGCTTTATAAAGAAAACAGTCTGAAGAACATAGCAAGGCCTAGATCATTAATAAGATCCTCATTATCTGTCCCCTGTCTGTTCATGATTTTAGAAAACATATCTATAGCCATGTTCCATTAGCATTTTTATTTTTTGCATTTTAAGAGTAGCTTTGAAGTTTAGGATTAACAATAGAAATTTACACAATGCTTTAAAATTTGCCAAGATCTTTACATATCTATTTATTTTAGTCTCACAACAACACCTCTGAGATAAATAAGTATTTTCATTTTACAGATGAGGAAACTGAAATAGTTAAAGGACTTTCTCACAGTCACATAGCTAGTAAGCCTCAAAGAGGGGACTTGAGACCAGGTTCTTTCAACTCTCAGTCCAGCATTTGAGTTAAAACCACTTTACTTAAACTTTAATTTATAATTACGTGTACTGTGCACTTAGCACTGTGCTAGGCACTGTCAAGAAAAAAATGTAGAATATATGGTTTTTGCCCTTAATATCTTAAGCTTAGAAAGTCTTAGAAACATCACCTGTTTTATACTACAGAGTGACAGTGTGGTTTAGAGGGTAGAGAGCTGGCCTCAAAGAAAGGAACAACTAGATTTAACTCCTATGGTTGATACATCCTAGCTATGAGACCCTGGAAAATGATGATTATCTCTTAGTGTCTCAGTGGAGGAGTTTTCATACCAGTAGCCCTCCACACTAATGAAATCACAAGTCCAAACCATCACCCTCCAAAAATGCTATAATAAGGTACCAGACAATGTTACATATGATTTGGGGGCGAATGACATGCATGGTTGCAGCACACTTGACTTAGCTTTAGAGACTGCTTGAGTCATGGAAATGAATTCTAGTTTTCCCACCTTCTATTTCCCAGTAAATCAGGTTCTATTTTTCATATGACATTGCAACCTTCTTGGCCACTGAATCTGACCCTTTCATGTTAACAGATGAGAAAATTTAAGTACAGAGAGGTTAGAGGCATTTGTCCAGGGTCACATAGCTAATAAGTATCCAAGGTAGTTTTCATACTCAGCTCTGTCCACTTCCTAATCCAATGCTCAATACCTTGTACCAAGTGAGCTTTCTCCTCTGCTTTTTCTTTGATATTCAGAGACCAGTTTGGCTCTCAGACTTTCTCTTTCTTTTAGAGACTTTCCCTTATCCTCTATACTTAATTAAAGGTGGAAGAGAAAGAGCTCAATTCATTTGCTCAAGTTAACAAACACAGATTTAGCATCTACCAAGTGCAAAACACTTTCCTAGGCATTGAATCCAAATCTCTTTTACTCCAGAAGGCACTAGCACTGTCAACTTTTTGTGTAAGTCAGAGACTTCTGCTTAATGTTATTTAATTAGGAATGTATTTCTGATCATCTACTTCTTATCTTTTGTCTTTTTTTAAAATACAGAATATATTTGTATTACAGGTTTGTTTGTTTGTTTGTTTGATGGTTTGTTTTAAAACAAGCCATATTTTTCCTCCATGGATGACCAGACAGGCTGGATAAAGATCTATTTTCCAAGTGACAAAACAATTTTTGCAAAAGTTGCTTGGAATTGATGAAGATTATCCAGTAAAATTTATATGGATGAACCATGTCTGGGCCTCTAGCCAAGATCCTGCGTTGCCTTTTATCGCTGATTTGTGTGCCTTAGAGAAGCCTTCATTGACTTCAGGGAGCAAAAAGGCTCTGTGGATTTTAATGTTTAGTAATCGTTAACAGTGGGGATTTAATGAGGATGATAAATACTTTCAATCCATAATTCCACTTCACACTGCTTTTGTCTCCCAACACCACCATAATGAAAATACAACTTTTAAAAGACTTCCCCAAAGGAAAAAAAAACCCAAAAAACACTTATTGCTTCTCTGGCCAAGGAGCTTCTTCTCATCTCTGGGTAACAAATTATTTACTTATTGAAATAATGGCTTTATTCAGCTTTTGGCTGAGTTATAAATAGGAATAGGAATCCTTGTAAATATAACATTCTTTCAGCTATGATTTGTGGAATAACAAAAGATGACATTTCTATGCTCTGAGAAGAGAATCTAACTTTTTCAATGAAAGGAAAAAAATGTTAGTAGGCTGATTCCCCTCACCCCCTTCTACTTTTCAGCCTCATGCCCTCTTTCTGTTCAAGTTTTCTGAATGAACACTGCAGAGCTCAAGAGAGAAGATTCTTCTAATGTTTGTCACAGTCGCATGATGTGATAATTCCAGGTTTGGGAAAATAAATGTCAATTTTGACACCAAATGTTGTGTCGTATATATTCCAGCAGCACCAGTCTCCTAAAGAGCACTTGGCTGCCATACAGTAAATATAAATGTTCTATTTTGGGAGATTAAAATGAAACTCCTCTCTCTCTCTCTCTCTCTCTCTCTCTCTCTCTCTCTCTCTCTCTCTCTCTCTCTCTGTCTCTCTCTCTCTGTCTCTCTGTCTCTGTCTCTCTGTCTCTCTCTGTCTCTCTGTCTCTCTGTCTCTGTCTGTCTGTCTGTCTGTCTCTCTCTCTCTCTCTCTGTCTTTCTCTCTCTCATCATATGTAATATTTCCTGATTAACAGCAGAGACTTTGGCTATGTCTCCAGAATGATAAAATTGAAATTTCCAAGAAAATGACTACAAGGAAACTTGGCAAAGTCCAGTCCTTCTAGATCTGCCAGTTTATTCTGTCGCCAGATCTCCATTGCCACCAATTTCCATAAGACAAAAAACTCAACCTCTTTTTACATGAATTGC
The DNA here is from genome assembly GCF_028372415.1 of Notamacropus eugenii. Taxonomy (NCBI): domain Eukaryota; kingdom Metazoa; phylum Chordata; class Mammalia; order Diprotodontia; family Macropodidae; genus Notamacropus; species Notamacropus eugenii. The sequence continues at coordinate 293,252,764 of NC_092875.1, read as the reverse complement.
CCCTGAATTTAAGTAATTCAATCAACCCTTCTTCTTGACTAAAAAAACTGACAAAAAAAAAAAGACAAAAAAACAAAACAAAACTGACACCAGAGTTTTGAATGAACCAGAGGAGAGCATCAAACTTCCTGCAAAACTCGTGAGTGTGCCCTGAACCAGATTAAAATGTAATTGGGAAATGTTTAATAAAACATAAATTCAATAAAACAAAGATAATGTTAATTTGTGATTTTCTAAGTCAATATGTGATATATGCATCCATTTCCATTTGAGTTTGACATTACTGGATCAGAGAATAAATATAATATACTCGTGCTCTTAATTATTTTCAGCTCCTAGCACAGTGTCTGGTACATAGTAGCTGCTTACTAAATATGCTTGTTGAATGATTGAAATAATCTGTATATAGTTAATTGTATTACCATTCTCCAAAACATAATTTTATATATAAATTGTTATCTCAAAAGGCTTTAATTTATTGGACTTTGTTGTTTATCCAGATGGGCTATGACTTGATCTTCAGCATGCCAATTTTATGACTCACAGGATTTCCATTATTTCAGGATCAGTCTCAGAACTGGCATTTCATTGGTTGACTCAGTATTTCGTATCATACCATTGATGTTGCTGTGAAGGAGTTAGCCCTAGTGGGAAAGGGGGAATGTCTGTCCCTTGCCACGAAATCCAAAGTCCTTGAAACAGAACATAAAGAAAAAACTAGAACAATTCAACCTCCTCGTAAAGGTCAATTTTTACTGAGAATAGGAATAGTGCCAGGTAAATCCAAACAATCTACAAAGGGAAAGACAGGAAGCAAAAACAACTTGTATACCCTAATTTAAGAACCTCTTATGAGTCCCAGAACACATACACACAACACACATCTACAAACATACAACTCTTGTTCCAAAATAAATTCCTACAAATATCCCCTTTCATAATACATTCACCTTCCTTCCTTTGCTTTCAGTCACACATACACGCCCAGAGACGAGTGCCCTCTCACTCTTATAGCAGAATGACATCACAGATAGATAGTCGAAAAGATTCTTAACTTGATCAATGATCAGGAAGTTAGGAAGAGAGGGTGGAGGTTAGGGAGGACATGACGGATACAATAGGAAAATAATAGTGAAAAAGAGATTATACCACAAAAAATAACAAAATAAAAAGCTCTTGCGAGGTTCCTACATTAGTAGCTTGCCTAGGGTGCCATATGAGGGAGCTAAAAACTTAAAGTGTCCTTTGAATGATTTTGTGCAGACAGAAAAAATAGATGGATTATAAAGTTAATAGTCACAAGTTCCCAGTTATTCAAAATTTTCTTTTTTCTCTGGCCGACACATAGATTCACAGATCATTTTATATTTTGGGGTCTGCCTACAATCGGCCCTACCCTTCTTCAATTCATCCTTCACAAAGATGTCAAACTGATATTCCTAAAATATAGCTCTGACCACACGAGATACTTCAGCAGCTCCCCATTGTTTCTCAGATAAAGTACAAATTCTCCGGTTTGATATTTAAAGCCCTTACCAATTTGACTCCAGCTTGTCTTTTCAGGTGGATTGCACACAATTCCTTCTCAAATACTTTATGCTACGTTCTAGCCAAACAGTGTTAATTGATTTCCCCTTGCCATCTCTTAATCTCTGTGCTTTTGTGTAGGCTGTCCCCTATGCCTAGAGTGATGCCCCTACTTACCATCCTTTTCTTGGGTACCCTTAGTTCCCTTACAGATTCAATTCAAATTTACTTCCTATAAGAAGCCTTTCTTGATTCCACTCATGAGTATTTCCCATCTTCTTCCTCTTGTAGAAATTACTTTGAATTTACTTATCCATCCACATGTTGTTTCCTGAATAGAATGTAAGTTTTCTGAGGGCAGGGATGGTTTCATTTTTCTCTTCTTATCTGTAATGCCTAGAATCCTGCCTGATTTATAATAGATAATAAATAATAGTTGAATTGAATTAAACTCAGGTTAAATTAAATAGAGCTGGAATATTGGAATATTCTTTAGAAGTAATATACCTTATTGAGGCATTTAGGCAGCTCAAACCTGCTCTACCTTTCTAACTAATCAAGATGAGACCTGTTGTCGCCAGGAGAACCATCTGTTCTGAAAAAGGCAGCTGTTATTCCTTCAACTGCAATTTGCTGAAATGCCTATAATTTAGTCATCCCAGGTTGCTCTTATTAATTGGCAATTACATTATATCATCATCTTTAGGATTTTATAAATCACCACAGAGATGAAAAGTTCAAGTGTGTTTAAGAGGATCACTGAGAGCACAAAGGGGTCATCAAAGTCTTCAATCAGGATCTGAGCCTTTTGTCTCTTTTACTGTTCAACACCTGGCTACACTGGCTTAGTAGGGAATAGTGCTATACCATACCTGTCTCATCTTTCTACCTCCCATTACAGGTTACGTGAAGTCAAACTCATTAAGTAGAAGCACTATGCTTCAGCTACCTCTCTAAGGGATTTAGGACAGGACAAAAAGCAGTATCACTCAGCAACGTTAAACTAGAAATAGAAATGAAGACCCTTGAAATCAAAAGTAAATGAATCTGGAAGCAATTGGAATGAGAAGAAACCAAAGTATTTATTTGCCATTTAATCCCCTGCAAAATACAAAAAATTTAAAGGGAAAAAGTTTCTTTAAACCAAAACAGGAAACTTCTTTTTTGGTAAGTGTAAGGAAGAATAACGTGTAACCTTAGATGGGAGAAAAATACAACATAGCAGAAAAAGTTCCATGGCATGTAGTGATCTGTAGATCATAAAAAAGACAGTGATGGAAAAGAGCATATTGCATAAAAATCCTTGAACAATGTGAGCCCTTTCAATATAGTTGATAGTAATAAATCAAGTTAAGCAACACATTTTTGAAGTCATTTTTTGGGTCTACAATAAAATTTTCGATTGCAAAGATTCTTAACCTGGATCCCTCAATTAAAAAAAAATTGGCAACTCTATCTCACCATAATTGGTTTCCTTTGTAATTTTATATATTTTCTTTTATGCATTTAAAACATTCTTCTGAGAAGGAAGTCTATAGATTTTTATCCACCTACCTAAAGAGTCCATGACACAAAGTTAAAACCCCCTGATCTAGAATTTCCAACTATAGTTTGGCTGGTAGAAACTATATCGGCAGATTGAATTTCTCAAACACCAATTACATGGAGGAAACTGAAATCAACACTTGGGAGATTCTATTTATTTCTTATTCACTTCCATTTGCAACTCAAATAGTTTCACCTATGTGATTTAGGATGATCCCTAAAATTACTTCTCCTATCATAGTATAAGTCTGAGTAAAAACCAAAAACAAGCAAAATCGTTTCACTGTGTGATTTAGGACTATCCCTAAAATCAATTCTATGATAGTATACCTCGGAGGGAAAAAAGGAACAAAACCAAAAACAGACAAACAAAAAAACCCATCACCTGGAAGTTAACAATCCTGGTAACAAGCCTTTATAAATATGGTATGACTGGTCCTTGTACAGTGGATATTACTAGGATTGCATCATAGATTGTTGCCAGACAGTACTCAAAGTCATTTCATCTTGGTAGGCCTATTAGTTCTTGTACTTGGTTGGCATAGTCTAATACATACATATACACATGTACACATGGGCACATCTATACCCTTGGACCTGTGATTTTATTGCTCTAGGGAATTCTCTTCCAGTTGAGGAAAATCCTTCTAGTGCAGGTCAGCACCTTCTCTATGTCTTAAAGTCTTAAGGGATTGTTCAGGAGAATTGAGAGGTCAAAAAACTTGCTTTGGGTTATAAATCTAAGATGTGTGTCAGAGGGAGCATTAAAACTGCTTCCCTGGCTATCTTCTTGTCTACTAAAATATTTGCATTTTTTTCCCCTTCCTTTTCTTTGGCCTGCCCCTCCCCATTCCTTTCTGACTCTATCTTCCTCCCTCCCTTCCTAACACATACATACATACACTGCTCTTCCCCTCATATGTACACATATAGCTATATAGCCAAGGTGTCCCAAAAGTCCTACTGCTATTTTAAGCTACTTAAACTTCCTCTATATAACTGATATTTGGGAAAAGGTAAGCTAATATGATCTCCACCAACCAAAACTACAGTAAGAAATTCTATAACAGGGGGGTCTTAACGTGTGTGTGTGTGTGTGTGTATGTGCATCATGACACACATGCTCTTTTGGCAGATTGCTAAAAACTTAAATAGCTTAAAACAACACTAGGACTTTTGGGACACCCTGTATCTATCTAAATATATGCACATTATCTATCTATCTGTCTATCTACCCACCACACATACCATAACACATATAAATATAGGAGAGTGATTCTCTCTCTCTCTCTCTCTCTCTCTCTCTCTCTCTCTCTCTCTCTCTCTCTCTCTCTCTCTCTCCATAAAATTCAGATAAAACTTTTTGATTCATGGGAAAGATTGGGTGTGAGCTGAGTATTTAGTGTGACAAAAATGTGTGTGTAGTTTTAAGCCTAACAGAGACTTTTGGGAGCCTAATACGTTTATGTATTACTCAAGTTTGAGGTTAACAGTCTTTTTTAGATTCTCTGAAAATGACAAGATTAATATAAATATGAAACATAATATTTTAAATGTATTAGATGATTTTAGAATGTTTAGGGGAAAACAAAATTATTATCATTCAAAACTTATTACAGATCACTAGTCACTGCAGAAAGTCTTATTTAAAGCAGGTGGTGAGAGGGAGTTTTCAAAGCAGGGTGCAGTATACGCCTATTCAATGAGACAAAGAATTTCTCTACTGACTTTTAAGGGATAATTTTGAAGGTAGCTTTTTGTCTCCCATACCTCCACATCACAGGTTCATGAACTTAGAGCTGGAGGAAATATTAGAGGTCATCTCATTATTTAGATGAGGAAATTAAAGCCTAGAGAGAGTGACTCACAGAAAGACATAGAAGAATTAAAAGGCAGAAGCAGTATTCACACCCAGGTCCTCTGGGTTGTCTCTCCAGCTCCAACATTCTTTCCATTATAAATCTAATTATTACTTGTATACCACTGTGAACGTCACCAAAAAACTTCACATAAATGAATTACTTTTCAAACAAACTGAACAGCACTGTCTTTATCTGAAACTTAATCAATTTTGCATTGCCATTAATTTCTTGCCCTGAAAATGTGCTATTTACTCTCTTATTGTCTTATCTACTCCTCATAGAATAGTATTTACATATATCCAAACAATAAATATACAGATGGTAAAAATTCTGCAAGAAGAGAAAATGTCATCTAAACAGAGAGCTAATTCAAGCTTTTCTCCTTTTAGTAGGTAGTTTGGGGTCCTAGAAGAGGAGAAGCCACAATTTATAAGAAAACCCATTTTTCCATGACAATTTTTAGAACTCAAGAAATGTTTTCAGACATGGAAGATTCACTGTTTGCTGCCAGAGAGTCTTGTCTCCTGCCAGGCTTTCTATTGTAGAGAAAGGGCGTGAGAATATTTATTTGGAATCAGATCCAGGGGTTAGGGAATACTGGCGTCTATTTTTGACTTAGCCATTCATTTACTTAGTGATCATGAGATTCCTTAACCTGTTTATACGTTGGAGCTTTAGCCAAGAAAATTGAACTATTCTAACCTATCCTGGGGCACTGGCTGCTGAATGCTACTGTATAAATACACCCTGCTATTTGCCATCTCTCAATTCTCTTTACTATGCTTTGGGGGGATAGAAGAGTACAAATCTCAGCCACTAAAGACCAACCATCAATCAATCAAGAAGCACTTATGCTGGTAATGTGTGAGTAACTGGGAATAGAGAGAAAAAAATTAAGCAGTCTTTGCCATTAAGAAACTCAGGGAAGTTAACTTCAGACAGGAGAAACACATACATGTAAGTATATACCAAATATACTCAACACATATACGTAGCAATTTTGGGGGGGTCTGGGTTCCTGCAAATATCTAACAGCCACAAAGAGGCTTGATGAGAGCACGCTATTTCATATGAAGATGCACTGAAGGAATTGGGAACATTTAGCCTGGAGAGACAAGGAATTAAAGACGCTATGAAAAGTGCCTTCAGTCAGTCAGGTGGCACAATGGATAGAGTGCTGGGCTTGGAATCAGGAAGACTCATCTTTCTTGGTTCAAATTTGGCTTCAGACAGTTATTAGCCGCATGATCCTGGGCAAGTCACTTAACCTTCTTGACTTCAGTCTCCTCTTCTGTAAAAATGAGCAGCAGATGGAAATGGCAAGTTATTCCTGCATATCTTCCAAGAAGACCCCAAATGACATCTTGAAGAGTCAGACAACTGAAATGACCAGACAATAAAAATGAAAACTACCTTCAAGTGTTTGTATGGAAAAGGAACTGGACTTGGTCCTCTCATACCCAAAGAGAAGATCTCAAAGTAATGCTTGGAAGTTCAACAGAGATAAACTTTGATTTGATATAAGGAAAACATTCTTAACAATTAAAACTTTCCAGAATAGAGTGGACTATCTTGGGAACTAGTTAGTTGCACCTCACCGGAGGTCTCTAAGTAAAGGTTGAATAATGACTTGTTGAGGATCTAAAAGGATCTAAGAGAAATAGTGTCTAGACATGGGTTGGACTAGATGGTCTCTGGGACACCCTTCCAAATCAGAGATTCTATTATTCTGTGATAAATGGTTATTGACTCTCCAATCATAGACTCAACTGAGTCATTGCTAACAGACTTAAGAACTAATTCTTATACCCCTAAAAGAAACATAGCACTATGCAACCACAAAGAACATCTTTAGAAAATAAAGAAAGATGTATTCATTGGTAAGATCTTTTCAAATTGCACAATTTAATTCAATTTGACAAACATCTATTAAATGTTTACTATACATATTCTATACATAGAATATTTGTTCTGATGAATACACAAGATTTAGATAAGGAAACATCTTAACTTTACCAAAAAAAGAAAAAAGAAAAGAAAAACATCACATAAAAAATCAAAGTAGCCTAACGGAAAGAACACTGACTTTGAAACTAGAAAGTCTGTGCTCTGGTCCTTGTTTTGCCACTTGGCAAAGGTCGACAGTGATATAAGCAGAAATAGTATTTCTGAGGTGGAGTTTTCTCATCTATAAAATAATACATGCCTGGATTACCTTCAAGAGATGTCAATATGATTGAATAAGGTAAGAGTTGTGAAAATGCTTTGAAAACTATGAAATATTATACAAAAGTAAGGCATGATTAAAACAGAACAAGGCATTTATACCTTGAGAGATAAGCTCCTGCTATGCTTTCTTCATTCTCATTGTCCCTTTCTATTCACATCTTTCTATTCAATCTCATAATTTTCTTTTAAAATATTTATTCTAAATTGAGTATAAAGTAAAATTGAAATTCACAAGCAAAATTTTCAAAAAAGACTGCATTTTGAAGAGTTGACTCTATTATTTATAGTTTTTTAAAGGAATGTGCATTAACTGAAAGAAGATAATAAATCCTGCCACTTTTTTTTCACCACTCTCTTCTGAACTTTTTTTCCTTCCATGTATTTTCTAATTTTATTACTGTTTTTAAATATAATTTCATCTCTATGAAGAGTTCCTCAAGTGGAAATTCCCTGCATTTTTGCAGATCCCACTTCATCAGCAATTTGTAATTTTAGAGAATTGCCTTCTGGACTCCAAGGATGGCACTCTGTCCACCACGCCATGATGCTACTCTATTGTTATCACTCCTTTTACTCATTTTACATAATGGCAGACAAAGCACATGACGGAAGAAGCATGAGCAAGAGGGGATGTGATGGAGACAAAAATTTTCTCTGCCAAAACACATTTCTAGCATCTCTACAACTCAGTGTTAGAAAGTTTCATGGGTAAAAATGAGAGTCTAAGTGAGTTGCTCAAAGTTACAGAATCAGTATATGTCAGAGGCGATACTTAAACCCAGCTCAGCATGACTTTGCTGGTGAGTTCCCTACACCAATGTGACAGGAAGTCTAGATCAAGGGAAAATAAAAGTCAGTGTACATAATTTTGAGCCTACTGCTTTCAACACTTTATCTCTTCCCATCTTACCTTTGTATTCTCATTATACTTTTGTATTCTTCATATTTACTATTTTTAATCTTCCACTCCTACCTTTTTTGGGTCCAGATTTGTGATGGTTATTTTTTCTTATGAGAAATGCAATATTTCACTATATTGATATAGTGAAATTTGCTCATTTGTTCTCTTACGCTGACTTATTCCTTTATCTTGCTATTACTTAATCCTATAATGTCAGTCCCATTTTCCTAATGACTATGCATGTCCTTATCCTTTTCTGTTTCACAGTTTTCCCCATGTTATCTCTGCTTTTATCACTATTGCTAGGCTGTTTATCATATGAAGGCTTCATTTTGTTATGTGGGCTCATCTGTGTTATTGGTTTTTTTAATGGGGCTTTAAAAATGATACACTTCTCACAGCCTGAGGCACAAGCATAATAAAATCAGTCACTAAATCATTTCCAATTATATAGGATCAAGGACTCTAAAAATAGAAGCTGGCAGTGTACATCAGCACATCAGCTCACGTAATATGAGGTGATATCTAGAGAAAGACCACTCCTTCTCTAGACCTCCTTTGAGAACAAGGACAATATTTTGGATGGCAAATAGCCAGTCAAGGGGAAAGAGCATGGGACTCATGGTCAGAAGATCTGAGTTTAGGTCCCAGCTCTGCTACCAGTGATTATATGGCTTTGAGGGGTTTATTACTTTATGTCTTTGAGTTTGCTCTATTAGCTTTTCAATGGAGATAATATTATATATACTACCTATCTTACAGGGCTGTTGTGGAAATCCAGTGTGTATATGTAAATCAAGTATATGTACGTAAAGTGCCTTGTAGCCATTCTAAAGTTGTTTGAAATATGCTGCTACTATGGTAGTCCTACTATGGTTAGCCCTACTATGGTTAGGCTTCTCCATCCATTGGCAGACATTATAAAAAGGCAGATTTTTGGCTGGACATAAGGAAGAATTTTCTAACAATTAGACCTGTCCACAAATGGAACAAGTTACCATGGAGTAATGAGTTCTCCATTCTCAAAAAAACCTCTAAGTAGAAGCTAGATAACCATTTATCAGGAATACTGTCAATATAATTCAAGGATACCATTAGAATTGGGCCTTGAAAGATCCTTCCAGCTCTGGAGCTCTTTAACAAATTTTCTGCAATACTTGATAAAACAGCACATACAACCAGGTACTAAATACACACATTCATTAATAATGAGGAGTAAGAAGAAGAGGAGGATGATTGGAATAATGAGGATGATAGTAATAATGCAACAGAAGTTTAGATTAATGGCTGTGTTATCTGAGTCTGATCTGGAAATAAGATAATTTTATCAAGGCCAGGCGTACCTACTATGGGTAAACAGGTTATGAGACCATAAAAGCATAGATGCATTTTGCCACAGATTATCTTAAAGCTGTAAGACCAGTGGAAACATCGTTTTTTTATTGCAGGCTAAGCGTCTCCACCATTTGTACGAATTTACCACATCAACTCAAGATATTTTTCATTCAACGTGTGCACTTATACACATATATGTATTTATACATATATATGTAATATGTATTTATAGGCATATGTATATGGATATATGTATTTATATGTATATAAATGTTTGTATATGTGTATCTAAGTGTATATGTGTACATACACATATACATACAAGTTTCCTCCCCCATATTAGAAGCCTTCATCACATATTGGTTTCATGTCTCTGATTTTCGATACACTGGCTACACAGAACTGAGAGCAAGCAATCACAGAATAAGCTGGATTCTTTCTCGAGCATGTTTTGTGAATATGAACTATGCATAAATTTCCTAAATTTTATAAATTCTATATTGTAGACCACTCTGACTTTTAAGTTCTGAAACTCATGGCACAGGGATGAGGAACAGAGGTGAGAAAAAACAGGATGAAGAAATTAGGAGAAGCCATTTTAAAATAAGTTTATGATTTTAAAAACATAGGGACTTTTAGTAGTAAAGACTGTACGTGTTTTGTGGGGAGTGTGGGAGGAGTTTAGACCACTGATCTCATCCATCTAGAAACTATCTGGTACAGAAATTCCCTCCATCAAAGCAGACTCACAACTTGTCTGTAATTTCTAGCTTTAGAGAGCTGCCTGGAGGGTAAAGAGGTTAAGTGACTTGCCTAGGCTCGGAGACACTCAGTTCTTCCTGATTCCGAAGCCAGCCTTCTATCCATTACACCATGCTGACTTTCACAAACATTTGTCTTGCACCGAATGTTTTGAGATCTTACTATAACAATAGCAACAGTAATGATGACAATAACAATAATGAAATTTACGTAGTACTTTGTTTACAACTACTACTACTACTACTAGATTAGTTAGAAATAAGACAGTTATTTTAGTCCTTTAATGATAAGTCAGGAACTTCAATGTCTCAAGTGATTGAATAAAATATTTCAATCTGATGCCCCTTCTCAAACACAGGTAACCAATATCACATTATGCCCAGTGTGGATTATCTAGCCCCCTTTTGTAACGTAGGATCAAAAGTCAAGTCTGATTATTGGCATTTGTGTTAAGGATCCTAGTGGTATTCATACGGTGCTTCATATGGTGATGCCTACCCACTGAGAACATGCTGTTACTTTAGAAAATAGAATGACTCCTAACTAAACAGGCAAGTGAAAGGAAAAACAAAATCTTCAGATCTCCTTTAGGTTTCTTGAAATGTTTCTTTCCCTTGGCAAGCTTGAAAACCATCCACCTAGATGTCAAAATAACTATTTCTTGGCATGTTTCACAGCTTTAAAAATTTCTCTCTTCCTCTGAGTTCTGAGTTCCTTCTAATGGGATTCAATTAACATCTTATATTATTTTAATGCAGTTCCATAAAGCAACGATCTCTTCCAGACACTCATAAGGCAAAGAAGTATACCTATAGAAGTTTAAATGGTTCTCTCATTAATGAAGATGTTTATAGGGGGTAAAGGGGAAGGCCATGGAAAGAGCATTTCTTTAGTCTGGCTGGGAAGATACCAAAATGTATGATTTCAACTCTATGTACAGGGAAGCCATGTAGACTAAAGGATAGAGAGTTGTCCTGGAAAACTTAGATTCATATCCTGCCACTCACACAAATTGTCTGAGTGATCCTGGGGAAGTCTTGTACCCTCTCCATTCTCTAGAAGCATTTTAAGACTGTTAATTGCCAAAAAGAAGCCCATCTCTCTTCAGGGTAGAATTTCTTCACCTGGGAGTTTCCTATATTAGTGAAATCACAAGTCTGTTCCCAGGGGATGAAGTTCATATTTCTGTCTCAGCCTTCTAAGCAGCTTGTCACACAATGACTAGAATACTGTGCCTAGAATCAGGAATGGCTGAGTTCAAAGCCAGCCTCAGACACTTACTAGCCATGCAATCCTATGTGACTGAGCAAATTGCTTAGCTTCTACCTGTCTCATTGCCTCTACTATTTAATGAGGATAATAAAAGCATCTACCTCCCAGGATTGACGTGAGGATCAAAGAAGATAATATTTGTAAAGTGCCTGACACAGACAAAGTGCTAACAAATGATCATTCCCTTCCCTGAAGGGAATTGATCTCAGTACCTACCTGCTGAATTTCTTCACCTGGACATCTTACTAAGCTCCTCAACTTAACTTTTCCAGAACTGAACTCATTCTCTTCCTACACAAATAGACTCTTCCCTGATCATTTTAATAGCACTGCATCATTTGTGTGACCTAAGGATGAAACTTTACAGTCATTGTTTACTCCTATTTCTCCATCATATGCTCAATCAAAATCCATGAAACTATTGATCCACTTATTGAATTTCTCTTGCATTACTCTTACTTTTTTCATTCCCACTATCATCACTTATTGCCTCTTTGATTATCCTTAGAAGTCTCCTTCAATGGAGGCAGGAGCCTCTAGTCTTTCTCTCGTTTTTCAGTTGTTTTCACTCATGTCTAAGTCTTTGTGACCTCACTGGAGTTTTTATTGGCAAAGATACTGGTTGACCATTTCTTTCTCCAGTTTGGACATAACCTGTTACAAACAAAAACACACATGGGGCTAAAGCCAAAAGGTCTTACGGAAGCTCCCCTCATCTCCCTTGAAGAGACAGTCTTCTCAACAATGGAATGAGTCCTAGAGTGGTGCCTGAATATTTATTGATTAATAACTACCTTAAATATGCCTCATCCCTTTATAACCATTCATGCCCCAAGGATCTACCACCCCATACTCTGCTTAACCATCATCCTGTACCAGTCATCTATCTTTCCACCTTGGTAAATAATCCTGATCTTATACTTAGAGATTGATAATCATGTTTATACTATAATTGCAATTTACAAAAACTGAAGTCTAATTTTATTTATAGCCCTGACTTGGATTTACACAATAATGTATAAATAAATATGAATATTTGCAACCATATAATAATAATTTTATATTTTATGCTATTTATAGTTGCAATTATATCATATTATTTCAGCTATTGAGCAAGACAATATTTGTAAAGTACTTTGCACAGTACCTGGCACTGTATTAGGTAATTAACCAATGTTTACTCCCTTCTTTTGTCCCCTCCCTTATATAGTGTTATAGTGTGTGTGTCTGTGTGTGTGTATGTATGTGTTCAATGCTTTTACAAATATTTAATTTCCACAACAACTTTGGGAGGCAGGTGCTATTATTATCTCTCTTTCAGAGATGAAGAAACCAAAACTCAGGGAGATCCACAAATAAATCATTGACTTTTATAGCTTACATTTTCCATGACGTTGATACATGTAAGAACTCTATAACCCAACTGTTGGAGTTTTAAAAATCAGATAAGTCAACATTTCATGGGTTGCTATGGCCAGAAATTCATCACCAAATTGACGTTTTATGAGAGAATGAGCCTTTCTGTTGTTCGAAGTGTACCCCCCAAACCTTTGCAGTATGATAGAACCTTCAAGGGCCTGCATTTCACTGTTCCATCAGAAATGCCAGTTATTTCTATAGAATTTTAGAGTTATAGAGGAACTTAGCAATCACCTCGTCTGGTCCACTAAAAAGCACATAATTCTCCTTTATGACATCCTTGATAAATGGTCTTCTTATCTTTGTCTAAACACCTCTATGGATGACATGATTGCTAATGAGATCCTATTCCATTTTCAAACAGTTTTAATTATTAGGAAGTGTTTCTTTTTATTGAGCTACAAACTACCTCCCTATAACTTCCACCATGGCTCCTAGTTCTAACAAGGTCCCTACCTGACTTCCTGGGACAAGGTAGGGCAAGTTTAATACCTCTTCTACATGACAGTCTTCAAATACTTGACTCTCTTTATCGTGTATCCCTTAATTCTTCTCTTCTCCATCTGCAGCTCAGGGCTGTGTTGCATCAGGCAGGAAGGAGAAGACAAGGACATAGTCATTATACCCTCCTAGCATAAGTAGATGCCACCTGGGGAAAGAAAGAGGGCAACCAAAATGTTTTGACAGCTGCTACTCTTTGGAATCATGTCACGATCTGCTCCCACTCTCACTACAGCTTGCTTCCCCCCCCCCCCCCCAATAAATGGCCTGTGACTGAACTTTGTTCCTTATTTTTGGATTACTCTTGCTTTTCCGAGGGTCTAGCCGCCAGTCTATGCTTTCTTTTTAACTATATCTTGGCTAGATGTGCTTACATCTGATGCCAAGCAGGCTGCCTTGAAACTGAATTGCTCCCTGCTTTGCCTCTTTGGTGTGATGCTTTAGTTTACTTAATCTCCTTGAAGGTAAACTTCACACTGTTCTCTGGCCGTACCTTCTTTTGTCTCCTCCAAGCCTCAGCAGGTTTTGCCATTACTTGTCAGCTTGAGGTCTAACATTGTTTCCGGATTGCTTCTTTGCATGGGTTGCATGGATTTAGCATGTGCTCTGGTCTGGCTTCCACCTCCCAGATACATGAAAGGACAGATCAGGTTAGCACAACCATTTTTCATATAACATTATTCTGAGGCTCCTTTCCATGTTGACTGCTCTCCTTTGGACACGTTCTAGTTTCCCAATGGCCATCTTAAAGTGTAGCAACCAAAACAGAACATATGATGATAGAGAATCACACCGTGTGTGAGAGACCATAAGACATCTTGCATACCTGGGAAATATTGGGAAGTAACTCTTTATTGTTGAGTTATTTCACTCATGTCAGACTCTCTGTGACCCTATTTGGGGATTCCATGGCAAAGATTCTAGAGTAGGTTGCCATTTCCTTCTGCAGCTCATTTTACAAATGAGGAAGTGAGGAAAACAGGGTCAAGTGACTTGCCCAGAGTTGCAAAGCTTGTGTGTGATGTCATATTTGAACTCAAGAAGATAAATCTTCCTGACTTCAGACCTGGCACTCTATCCACTGTTCCACCTACCTAAGATTAAAGAAAGAGGATTAAAATAGTCTAAGACAACAATGTATAAATTCAGTCTGTTAGTAGATAGTGATCAAAGAAAATTCAAAAGTTATCCCCTTGTCACCCTTCCCCAGGACCTTGAATAGATACATGATTTATCTACAATTAATTTTGTGCAATCCAATAATTTGCTTATGTAGAAAATAAACAAAACAGAGAACCTTTATTAAAGTATGAAGTCAAATGAATTATTAGTCAGTCAATAAGTTTTTATTGACTATATGCCAGGCACTGTGCTAAGTGTGTGGGATGCAAAGAAAGACAAGGGACAGTCTCTGCCTTAGAGGAGGTCATAATCTAATGGGAGATACAACATGTAAACAACCATATATAAACAAGCTATATACAGGATAAATAGGAAATAATCAGCAGAGGGCAATCACTAGGAGTGAGAGGGGTCAGGAAAGGCTTCCTGAAGCAGGTGGGATCTTGGCTGGGAACATGAAAGAAGCCCTGAAAAACAGGAGATGAGACACAATGAGGAAGAACATTTCAGGAATGGAGGACAGCCAGTGAAAATATCAAAAGTCAGTATATGGAGCATCTAGTTCAAGAAAGAGCAAGGACATTAATTCCACTGGATTACAGAATACTTTGTGTGTTTTTGGAGAGATTAAGTCAAAGAGGACAGGAAAGTTTGCTATCGTAGTAGCAACTTCATGACTGACAAAATATGGAAATTCTCAATAAAACCATACAAGAGACAAAGTTAAAAACAAGTTTACATAAGATTTTGTGACTGGACAAAAATTGAGAGAGAGAGAGAACACACAAAAAATGTTTATACATCCTTGCTACAAGAAATCAGGGGTGTCAATTTGTCATGTCATGATCGTATATTACAGTTTTAGAAAAATACATCAAATAGCAAAAATGAACTGAAAATAACCCCTATGTCCAATGACTGGGGAATGACTGACCACATTGTGGTAGATGAGCAAAATGAAACGTTATCATGTGATTGGAAATTGCAAAGATAAATCATCTGAAGAAATATGGAAAGCCATGTTAGTCTGCCAGTTAATTAAAACACATTAAACACACCAGGCACTGTGCTAAGCACTGATGACAAGTAAAGAAAGTAAGATCAGAATATTATGTAGATTATGTAAGGATACCTTTTGTACCTATGTAAAAAAAAAGTAGCAATAAATACAGAAAAATATACAAGAAAAAAGATAAGAAACAGTCATGGAAACAAAGAAGGCACTGTTGTTTTTTAAGTTAATTGTTAAGACTGGAGGTACTTTAGGTCTCCCTTCAAGGCATCTTAGCCTCAAGTTTAATTGCAATGTTTTAAAACAAATGGCACCAACACTGAGATATCTTCACACACATTCTCTTGGATTTTTCCTTGACGAGGACAACCCAGGCTACAACTTATCAAAGGACCTTCTAAGCTTTCTCCCTTCATGAGAACCATCTGTCCGTTAGCAGGGAGGACCTTCAAAGTAACCTTAACCCTTTTTCAAAAAGTGAAATCACAATAGTCTGAGCCAGTAACTACCTTTACTCTAGGATTGTGTTGGGACCCTGGCAGCCAGACTCATGTCTCTTTTGTATTAGTTTATTTTAAGTATTGTCTCCTCTCATATAATGTAAGCTCCTTCAGGGACTACATCTCACCCATCCCAAATTTCTCAAATAGTCCAGATGTCATCTCCATACAGCAAAGCACAGTGAAACTAATACCAATCTTGATCTGTAAATGAACATAAATTTAGAGCTGATAGGGACTTGAGAAGTCATAGAGTACAATCTCCTCAATGACAGATAAGGCACCGAGACTCAGAAAGGTTAAGTAACTTGCCTATGGCCAACATCTGGTAGGTATCTGAGGCACCATGTTTAGTACTCGTCATCTATATAGCCTCATGGCACTGCTGGTTCTCTTGCTTTCCACTAAAATTCCTGGGAAATTTTTACATAAACTGTGGTTCTACCACAACCCATCAATCAATGAATTAAAATGAATTAAATGCCAACTCTGTTCTAGGAACTCTTCTGGGTGCTGGGCATTCAATAACAAAAAATGGTCTATCTCCTTTAGGAGATTACAATCCATCAGGGGAGATAATGCATACACATATAAATGAATACAAAGGAGATATAAGGTAACTACAAAATAATTGCAGGGAAGGGGGTGCTAATAACTGGGGACCCTTGTAGGAGGAGGTAGTTGAGCTGGATTTTGATGGAATTCTTATTCTTCAGTTGTAGCATTGTCTTTTTTTTTTATCTTACGTCTTATAAGACATTACATTCATCCTGCACATTAAATTAATATTTTCATATTCTACCCATGTTTCAAGCCAACTAGATTTTATTTTGCTACTTCTGTCATCCAACATATTAGCTATCCTTTCCAGCTTGGGACAGTTGGCAGATTTTGATTAACGTGCCACTTGGGAAAGTTGCATGAGACTAGACTTGGAGTCAGAAGATGTGAGGTCAATTCTCTGCTCTGAAACACAGCAGTTTTGTGACCCTGGTCAAGGCAGTTCTCTTTTTTAAGCATTGTTTCTTTATGCGTAAAATGACTATGATCATTCTTTGTCATAGGCTCATAGAAATGGAAATGATGTTAGAAGTCATTTAGTCTACCCTCTTCATTTTACATGAGGAAACTTAAGAACTGGAGAAGTTAAGAGACTTGCATACGGTCATACGGTCATATGTAGAGTAACTGGCAGAACTGGAATTCCAGCACCATGTTCTCTGACACCATATCCAGCTAATTTTTCACCATACCATGAGGGACCTTTCAGATCATCTATTTCAACTCCCTTTATTGAGTACATTAAAGTCCAGAGAAATTAAGCTACTCATCCAAAAATCACATGGGTGATAGCGTAAGGATTTGAACTAAGGTCCTTTGAGTTAAATTCAGGGCTTTTTTTTTTTTAGTGGACTATGTTGGTCCTTACACTGATGAGAAAAATGCTTTGTGAATCACAAAGTATTATATAAATATGTGCCCATCTAAGATATTGATAAAAATGCTGGACAGTAGAGAGTCAAGGAGAGAGCCCTGTGAAAAAGGCACTAGGGAACACACTTCAAGTTGACATTGATTTTGTAATCAATAGTCTTTCATTCCTGTCCTTCAATCAGCTCCTAAGTCTCCATTGTATCCATAAAGCAAACATGAGAATCAACTGCCAATCATCTTGAAAAGTTTCAGATATATTCTAGTACATTTTTAATGTACCCTGATCTAATAGTCTACTACAGTGGTCTCCAAACTTTTTTAACTGTAAGCTCTGATTAGTTAAAAAAAAAAAGACCGTACATACAGACTTGCACTTGAGGAAAATCACTTTGGTACCTGTAAGGTGAATAGATTGGAAAGGTGGCGACATAAGGTAGTGAGACCAAATTAGGAGGCTATTTCAGTGGTCCAGGCAGAGGGTGATGAGGACCTGCACTAGGATGGTGACTGTAGAGAAAAGGAGACAGATTCAAAAGATGGGAAAGTAGAAATAGCCAGATTTGGTAGTTGGTTGATTATGTGAGATGAGATAAAGTGAGGTCTTAAAGATAATACCTCAGTTATAAACCAGGATAACTAAATTAGAAGGGTGATGGTGCATTCAAAATAAAGACCATAGTTTAGAAGAGAATTGTATTCAGCAGAGGAATAAAATAATGCTACCTGAGATTTGAATCATAGCTCATGCATGCTTATTAATCCTGTGTGACTAATTTTGTCCTACCCAAAATGAAAGGGGGCAACTTACCCCCTGTCATTGCCCTGGAATTTAATATCCACTTTGGAAGAGACAACTATTGTAGCCACAAAATGGCTGGGTGGGTGGCAAGATGTAGGTGTGGGTGAGGCTTATAGGGAGGGTTCCTATTGTTGCTACATAATTGTTGGTGTGAAGGTACCCCTCCCCCCATTTCCCAAACTAGGCTTGCTTATAAACCTCTGGTAGGGGCTGATTCCCAATGTAAAAAGGGGAAGATTGTGAGTTTGTACATTCCAAAGAGTCATGAGAGATGAAGAAGGGTTAATGGAAAGGGACAGAACTGGGGAGTGTTGGGTAGTAATGGGTAAACGAATTCAATGTGAGCCTTCTCATCCTCTCATTGGTAGATCATGAACCCCTTGAGGGAATATATCTTGTTCCTCTGAGGACTCAGTGCCTCCATTTTAGAGATCACTAATTCTAGTAAATATGACAAAAAAAATAAAATGTGGTTTGTGTGGCAGGATTTCATGCATTTTTTTAGTGTAGTAAATCTTTTAGAAATAAGTTTCCCTTTCTAAATGCTCATAAACCATCCTTTAATAATCTGTTCTGGAATTCTGCTAGGTATTGACATAATATTTATCAGTTTATTGTTTCCATTTTATACCTTTTCCTTCTTTTCATGAACTGGGACAATTTTTGCTTATCTTCAATTTTCCTGCACTGCTTTCATTCTTTACGGTGCCTCAAATATTATGAAAGTGGCCCCTCAAATCAGCATTCATACCTACAAGTTCATTAGGTACACAATTCTCTTATTCATTTGGGTAAGAATGGCTGAATATATTTTGTGCAACTCGCCTGTCATGGGCTTTAATCAATTGTCTCTTAACTATCTCCCCCAGCTCCCATCATGAAGGTCATTCTTTTTGACAGACAAGATACAAGAATAATAGGAACTGAATAGCCCACTTTTGCTGTCTTTGGCTAGCAATGCTATCTGCCCTAAGAAGTCTACTATCTCTTCTTTGTTCCTGCTTCAAGTATGTTTTAAAAGCTTCCTTTCTAATTCTGAGCATTTTACACAGGCTCCAACTTGTTCCAAATAATTCAGAATCTCCCATTTGATCACGACTTTTGAAAAGTTCTTAGGAAAATCATAGCTAGCATCTTGACAATACTGTAAGTTTTATGAAGTGCTTTACATGTTTTATTTCATTTCATCCACACGAAAACCCTGTAAGGTAACGGTATTATTACTTCCTCTTCACAGATGAGGAACAGGAGGCTGAGAGAGGCTAACTGACTTGCTCAGTCACACAGTGTCTGAGGGAGGATTTGAACTCAGGTCTTACTGACTCCAAGTCCAACACACTCCCCATTATCCATTCCAGGAGGTGGAATTTACCTCAGGTTAAATATCAATTTGACATTTCAAAAGAATATTTATCATGAATGAATCATTAACTAACATATTTTACTGTATAAAGAACTAAAAAGAGAATATATATTTTAGATATATTTTAAGAGATATATTTTAACATAGTTATTCAATTGATATAATTATCTCATGGTAATATCTCAAAAGTAATAATTCAAAGGTAATAGCACAACTGTACTGTATTTGGATCCCTTTTTGAATCTATTTTTGTTTGATTTTGTACTTTTAAAATGTATTATTGATACTCATTCCTTTCTTTTTTCTTCTCTATCACTACCCAGTAAATCACCCCCACATCCACCTGCATAATAGAAACAAGTCAACACATTGGCCATGTCAGAAAAAAATGCATCCTATTCCACACCTCTAGTTCATCACCTCTCTGCCAAAAAGCATGAGACATATTTGAAAATCAGCATTCTGAAGTCATAATAACTTAGGCTATGTTAAGGAAGTACCTGACCACCTCAATACCTGAATGCTCCCTTCCATCATCCATCTGTTATACAAGCATGAACAGAGAGATCCAATGGCTTTGCTAGGTTCATAAAGCACATGAGTAACTGAGGCAGGACTAACTCAAAACCAGAGCTCATTACTTAGCTAATGAGCCACACTACCTACCATTTGACCATATTCTTTCCCTACCTCAGCACTAGGATTCCTTTGTGACCTATTAGGGCTAAATCCAGGCCAACCTGAGGCTATAGCCCAAGAATTAAAGCAAATGAGCCAATTTGTCAAATCAATAGCCTTGAAAAGGCAGCAAGGCTGAAGGAAATAGTGAAGCAGCTTGGGAGAAAGGATGCAAAAGGTTTGAATGAAAGGGGACAAAGAGGGCAGTGGTGAAGCTGTCCTGCTTCTTTCTTGGCTATTATTTTACATTTGTTTGACCTTTGCTGTCAATTAGCCTTTGTTTGAACTGGACCTCTTTGTGCTCTTTTTATTACTCTCAGTTTTATTATCATTTGTAAGACTATTAAAAATCATGTTATTAGTCCATGATTATAACATCTGATGAGTCAAACCTTTATGAAATTAACATACCCCCACTAGAGAGGGCAGCATGTTCCAGGGGAAGGACACAGGTTCACATTCTGCCTTTAATACTTACTACCTAAGTAACCTGGACAAGGCATTTAACCTATATAGACCTCAATTTACTCATCTATTAAATAAAGAATTTAGACTATTTGGCTAGAAGACCCCTTCTAGCTCTCAGTCTATGGAGTTGCTAAGGGTATCCCTGAATGGTTTCATATTGGTTTGAGTGGGTGGGCACTGTTCAGTGATAAAACTGGGCGATGTCAAAAAAGGAAATATCAGGTGGGCATCAGGTGGGAAATATCAGTCAGAAAATAACATCTACAAAAATAGGAAGCACTTTTAAGGAACCCTTAAAATATGACAAAAGGTAGCTATAGGTCACCATATTTCTTTCTGATATTTCTAGGTTCAGTGATCCCTAATGCTGTCTGGGAAAGGTTAATCATTAAATCTTAGTTCAATTGAGTGTAACTTGTAGAAGGCAAGCTTCTTCAGGGCAGGGACTCTCTCAGTTTTATATCTGTATCCCCAACAATTGGCACAGTGCCAGGCACATGATAAATGCTTAATAAATGTTTGTTTATTGACAATTGATCCTCTCTCTATTTTTTCTTCTTGAGAAGCTACACAGGAATAAAAACTAATGCCATATTGAGCCAATCAATCTTTGACAGAGACACTAAGGGAATGTCTTGTGCAAAAACATATTTGTCCTTCTTGATAACATCTTCAAGAATTAAGAACATATTGCCCCCTTCTCCCAAGTCCTAGTTTCCCTTTCTTATTTCCTATGTATTTGTCAGTAATTAATATAATAATCTTTCTTTTGAGGGGCGGAGGAATGGGTGGGAAGGAGAACTAGGTAGCACAGTGGAGAGAGTACCAGGCCTGGAATCAGGAAAACTCATCTTCCTGAGTTTAAAGTGGGACATAAATACTTATTAGCTGTGTGACCCTGGTCAAGTTACTTAGCTCTGTCTCACTTTTCTTCATTTGTAAAATGAACTGGAGAAGGAAATGGCAAATCACTCCAATATCTTTGCCCAGAATACTCAAAAGTGGGGTCACAGCATGTTAGGCACAACTGAAAATGACTTAACAAATATTTTTAAAAATTTTATTTGATATTTCACATGTGTCACTGTTCCAAGGAATGAAAGTGAGGGAGAAAGTTTTGCAAGCCATATGGGAGAGCAAGAGGGCTCCTTGGGTGCAAAAAAATTAGTCTAAGTAGCAACAAGGTATTTTAGTTAGTGGGTATACATATACATTGTACCTCAAAGATCTGCTTATTTCATTAGCAAAGGTATTCTCCTATACCTTAGTAAATGGTTTTTAATTTTAGTGGTCAAAAACAACCATAGCTTTGGGTTAAGCCATCTGGTAATGAGCTTCTTTAAATTTAGCCAGGCTAGTCTCTGTACACTGATTTACAATTCTTTGCCAGGCAATTGGGCTTTTCCATCCCCCTATTTCCCCCAGTCATCAACTCCCACTTTGGGTATTTTTAGTAATATTTTATTTTCCCCCCAATTACATGTCAGGATAATTTTTAGCATTAAGTTTTTACAAGATTATGAGTTCCAAATATTTCCTTCCTTCTCCTCATCCCCTCTTCCTAAAATGGTAGGCAATTTTATATAGGTTATACATGTGCTATTATGTAAAACGTAATTCCATATTAGTCAGAGTTGTGAAGAAAGAAACAGATCAAAAGAAAAAGAACAAAAAAAAAAGTAAATGAAAAAAGTATGCTTTGATTTGCCTTCAGAGTCCATCAGTTCTTTATCTGGATGTGGACAGCATTTTCCTTCATGAGTCCTTTGTACTTGTTTTCTGCTGAGAAAAACTGTCATTCATAGTTGATCATCACACAATGTTACTGATGCTGTATACAATGTATTCTTGGTTCTGCTCATTTCATTTAGCATCAGCTCATACAAGTCTTTTCAGGTTTTTTTCTGAAATCTGCCTTTTTATAATTTCTGATTTCACAATAGTATTCCATTGCATTCATATACCATAGCTTGTTCAACCATTCTCCAATTGACGAGCATTCCCTCAGTTTCAAATATTTTGCCAGAAAAAAAATGTGCTATAAATATTTTTGTACATGTAGGTCCTTTTACCATTTTTATGATCCCTTTGGGAAACAGGCCTAGTAGTGGTATTATTGGATCAAAGGGTATACACAGTTTGATTGCCCTTTGAGCATAGTTGCAAATTGTTCTTAAGAATGGTTAGATCAATGCACAACTTCACCAAAGGTGCATTCCTGTCCCAATTTTCCCAGCCCTCTCCAACACTTATCATTTTCCTGTTTTGTCATGTTAGCCAATCTGCATTTCTCTAATCAAAAGTGATTTAGAGTGCCTCTTCATATGCCTACAGATAGCTTTGATTTCTTCATCTGAAAACTGCCTTTTTATATCCTTTGACCATTTATCAATTGGGGAATGGCTTTTATTCTTATAAATTTGACTCAGTTCTCTTTATATTTGAGAAATGAGACCTTTATCAAACATACTTGCTGTAAAGATTGTTTCTCAGCTTTCTGCTTTCCTTTGAATCTTGGTTGTATTGGTGTTGTGTTGCAAAAGTCTTTTAATTTAATATAATCAAAATTATCTATTTTATATTTTGTAATTCTCTCTCTCTCTTGTTTCATCATGAACTCCTCCCTTCTCTATAGGTCTGACAGGTAGGCTATTCCTTGCCTTGCTAATTTACTTACAGTATTACCCTTTATGTCTAAATTGTGTACCCATTTTGACCTTATCTTGGTATATGGTGTGATATGTCAGTCTACCTAGTTTGTATCTTATTGTTTTTCAGTTTTCCCAGTATGTAACTCACTTAACTTCTCCTTTAAGAATTTGGATGCTATACCACTTGGTGCACATATGGTTTAGTATTGACATTACTTCATTGTCTATGGTACCTTTTTAGCAAGATGTAGTTTCCTTCCTTGTCTCTTTTAATTTGGTCTATTTTTGCTTTTGCTTAGTCTGAGATAAGGATTGTTACCCCTGCTTTTTTTTTTTCTTTACTTTGGCTGAAACATAATAGATTCTGCACTACCCCCTTATCTTTACTCTGTGTGTATCTCTCTGCTTCAAGTGCATTTATTATAAACAAATTATTGTAAGATGCTGGTTTTTGATCCACTCTGCTAGCTACTTCCATTTTTGGGAGAGTTCATCCCATTCACATTCATAGTTATGATTACTAACTGTGTATTTCTCTCCATCCTATTTTTCCACCTGTTTGTCCTCTCTTTTCTTTCGCTCTTTCCCTCCTCAGTAGTGTTAAGGTTCTCTCTATCACATTCTCCATGTTCTCTTTCTTTTGTCAGTCCTCCCCCCCTTACTTAATATTCTCCCCTTTTACTTTTCTGCCTATATTCAATTAATTGTGCATATTATTCTGTCTTTGAAACAATACGGATGAGAATAAGGACCAGCTGATGCCCATCCCCTATCCTCCACTGTAATATGTTTTTCTCTCCTCTTCATGTGAAATAATTTACTCCATGCTACCTCTTTTTTCCTTCTGTATCCAGTATACTTCTCTTTCTCATCTCTTAAATATTTTTATTTCATTCTCTCAAATTCATGTTATACCTGTTCCCTCTAAGTATATTCCTTCTAGCTGTACTATTAGTGGTGCAATTTTTAAGAATTCCAAATATCATCTTCCCATGAAGGTTTATAAACAGTTTAACTCCATTTAATTCTTTATGTTTTCTTTCCCATTTTTACTTTTTTAGGCTTCTCTTAGGTCTTGATATTGGAGATAATTTTTTTCTATACAATTCTCATTTTCTCCTTATGAAAGTATAAGATCTTTTTATTTCATTAAATGACTATTTTTTCCCCTTGAAGTATTATACTTAATTTCACCAGGTATGTGATTCTTGGTTGTAGTCCTAGTTCCTTTGCCTTCTGGAATATCATGTTCCATGGCCTCTGATCCTTTAATGTTGCACCTGCTAAGTCCTGTGTAATCCTGACTGTGGCTCCCTGATATTAAAAATTTTTTTCTGGTCACTTGTAGTTTTTTCCCCCTTGACTTGATAGTTTTGAAATTCAACTATGATGTTCCTTGGGGTTTTTAATTTTGGCATCTCTTTCAGGAAGTGATCAGTGGATTCTTTTAAGACTAGTTTGCCCACTGGTTCCAGGACATCAAGACAGTTTGGCTTGATAATTTTTTGAGAGATGCTGTCCAGGTCCTCCTTTTGATTATGGCTTTCATATAGTCCAATGATTCTGATATTGTCTCTCCTGTATCTATTTCCTTGTCCAGTTGTTTTTCCAATGACATATCTTGCATTTTCTTCTATTTTTTCATTCTTTTGAATGTGTTTGCTTGATTCTTGATGTCTCATAGAGTCATTAACTTCCACTTACCCAATTCTAACTTTTAAGGAGTTGTTTTCTTTTTCCATTTGGCCAATTCTACTTTTTAAGTTTTTTTTACCCAAACTGTTCACTTTTTTCATAATTCTCTGGCACCACTCTCATTTCTTTTCTTATTTTTTCTTCTACCTCTCGTATAATTTTTAAGCTTCTTTTTGATCTTTTCCACGAATTCTTCCTGGACTTGAAACCACTTACTATTTTGCTTTGGGGTGTTGCTCATAGGCATTTTTAACATTATTGTCCTCTTATGAGTCTGTCCCTTGGTCTTCCCTGTCAACATAATAACTTTTCATGGCCAGATTCTTTTCTGTTGTTGTTTTTTTCTCATCTTTTTTTGGCTGTTTTCTTTTAAAAAAAAAACAAACCATTAAGCTCTGCTCCCCAGGATGGAAGGGGTACTATCACAAGCTTCTTGTGCCAGGATCTGGACCTCCTGATTGCTTGCTGCACTGATGTGGCCCTGTACTGAGGGAGGGAAGTGGGCAGTGGCTGAAGGCCTGGCAGCTTACCTGGTGCTGAGCCAGTGTCCTAGTGCTAGTGTCTGGTGTGTGTTTCCCTGAGTTACACTGAAGCAATGGTCAGTCTGGTCACTGACAGCTGCCTGTTGCCTGGAGGGTTTGGGGGTTCTGGTGCTGGCGTTTGCTGCTCTACTGCACTCAGTCTCAAGATCTCCCTCTGGTTTGCTGAAGTGGGGTTTGTGGGAATGATTTCTGTCCTGGACTGTGCTTCCCCTTTACCTGAGTGAAACAGACCTTTCTTGCTGATCTTCCAAGTTTCTTGAGCTAAAAGAATGCTTCATCATGTCTCTTGGCTGGTTCTGCTGTTTCAAGGTCTGTTGGGGGGCACTATTTTATGGTTGCTTGTAGGTGAATATGGGAGAGTTACAGAAATGTACTGCTTACTCTGCCATCTTGGCTACCACTTTAGGTATTGTCCTAGGCCTTCATCTTTGTAGGAGAGTGAGTTCCTGGTTAAGAAACTCCATCTGAAAAAGCAAATCTGCAAATGTTTGGCTATTTCTAGTCTTAGGAAGCTGCCTGAAGCCACTGACCTATTAATAACTTGTCAAGGGTCAAAGAAGAGAAATATGTCTGAAGTTCAGTTTAAACCTAGATTGCCCTGACTCTGAAGACAGTCTTCTAATCCATTGCTCCATTCTGTCTTTTTAGATTGATAGTACTTAAAACCTGACATCTGACAAAGTTGTTCACACATTTATCTTGCCTACAGATGAAAACCTGCTTTCAACTGAGGTTTCCCCTCATTTAAGGATGGGAAGCAGTGAGGGACTGAGACAGGAGCCAGTAAAGTTGGGTTCTAATCTCAGTTAGGCCACCAATCAGTTGTGTTACTTTGGGCAAATCACTAAACCTTTCTGGGTTTCAGTTTGTTGATCTGTAAATTTACGAGTCAGAACACATTATCTGTAATATATCTTAACATTAAAAAATTCTATGATTCTATTGCCCTAATGATAGATAGGATAATTGCTCCAAAACTGGGTTCAACATATTTGTTTGTTTTAGTGGTTAGTAAAAAAACAATAAGGCAGCTTTATGTTTACGGATGATCTTACCATTTGTGACCTTTGAAATATGAATAAACTGCATTGTCACCAATCTGCATCTAGAGTAAGTAAGAAAGGTATTTATCTTCTTGACCTATTATATTCTTCATATGTGAATTATTCAGGAGAGAAATTAAAGAACTAGAAAGAACTCCAAATTAGGTAACCCAAAGAAGCAGCAGTAACCATCATAATGACCCAGAGCAAAGTTCAGAATAAGTTTTTTTTAACCTGGGGTCCATGGATTCATTTCAGGGAGTCCATGAACTTGGCTGGGAAAAAAATTACATTTTTATTCTCATTAACCTCTAACTAAAATTTAGCATTTCCTCCAGTTACGAATGTAGGCAAAAAACCACAGAAGTTTTAGCATCACCTGTGACTTTATCATCAGTAGAAACCACAGATATTTTCATATCACATTAAAGCTATTGAAAATATCTTGATCAATTTTAGTTACTACTACTTCCAAATTACTGAAGTTATTAGACCTACTGCTAGATTACATGTGATCACAGTCTTCTGTCTACTACAGTATTTCAATATAATTGATTTCCCCTGTAATCCTATGTGTTTTGTTTTACGCATTTAAAAACATTGCTCTGACAAAGGCTCCATAAATTTTATCAGACTTTCAAAATGATCCACACATGCAAAAAAGGTTAAGAAGCCTTGGTTTAGAGGATTAAAGAACAAAAGACTCAATTCTTCACAAAGAGAAGTGAGCACACAGTTATTCACTCACTTTTAAGATCTTACAGATGGGAACCTCCAGGCAGTCTGTGGGCTGTAACTGCATTCTACTTTTGGTTCAGTTTGCAAAATTGAGCAGAGGGACAAAAAGGAGGGAAGAGAGAGGGGAAGATGTTAACTTACTTTGTATTGAAGTTTCCCTTTAGAGCTCTCAAGTTACCAGTAGCAGGGCACCTCCAATTTCTTCTGTATCACAAAGAGCAGAGATGTGTCTCATACATTCCTCTCTAATCTCTACACCTCAGTTTTTCTTACTCGTTTGTACCTTACAACCTTTTCTTCCCCATCCCCTTCCTTGAATCACTTCAATAGAAATTCTTCCAGTGGGTCTTTCCATACTTCTTCCTTTACTCTAACACAATCCTATCTCTCTCTCTCTCTCTCTCTCTCTCTCTCTCTCTCTCTCTCTCTCTCTCTCTCTCTCTCTCTCTCTCTCTCTCTCTCTCTCTTTCTCTCTCTCTCTCTCTCTCTCTCTCTCTCTCTGTCTTTCTCTGTCTCTCTCTCTCTCTCTCTGTCTCTCTCTCCGCCCCCCCACCTAGGTGATCTCATTTCATGCAGCTAGCTGTAATCTCACCTGCTCTCTAGTCCTATATTACCGAACTACCTGTTAGATATTATCTATTATAGACATCTAATAACTATATTTACAAGCAAAATTCATTATTTCAAATTTACTATTTTATTATATAAAGCCCTAACTTTATTCCTTTTTTTAAAAAAACATCCTTTTTTATTATTGCAAACTTGTCAAACATTGACAGATCTGATCATTTCCATACTGAAGAAACAGAAAAAGAAAACTATATATTAAACCATGAAACACGATTAAGTACATTTTTTAAAAGTATAGAATAAATTTGTCTTTTTTGAACTTCTTTGCCTTCTGTGTATTTTCAGCATTTCTCTAAGGCTCTTTTTCTTTTTGACATCACTGTCACTGCTCCTCCTCATTGTGCCACCCCTGTAATTCTTCCCAATCCCAAAAAGTAAAAGCCCTCCCCTTGGAACAAGTACCTACAGTCAAACAAAATAAAAACGGGTGAATGTGAAAACTCTGGATCTGCACACTGAGCTCACCACATGTCTTCCAGGAGGTGATCAGCGTGCTTTATCAGTCCTCGGGAATCATGGCTAGTCATTCCATTGATAAGAATTCCATGGTCTTCCACTGCTGGGTTATAGTCATTACAAAAATTGTTCTCATGGTTTTATTCTTTTACCTCTGTATCGGTTCGTACAAGTCTTCCTAAATTTTACTGAAGGTGTTATTGCCTTTTTTATTCTTTATAGTGTTCCCTATTTGTGCATATGATGGGTGTGGGGGGCACTGCCCTCCCTTTAGTTATCTAGATTCATAACTTTGTAGTCATTTTTTACTCTTCCTTCTTCCCCTGCATCTTTGTCCCTGGCTAAGTCTTCTCAGTTCTAACATCTGTTCCTTCTCTTCACTCAGAAATAGTTTAGGACAACCTCACTTTTAATTTAGGTTGTTTCATTAGTCTCCTATGGCGTCTCCCTGCTTCTAGCTTCTCTCTCCAATTCATCCTCCATGCAAATTCCAAATCAGTATTTCCAAAACACAGATTTCAGTACTTCATTTGGGGAAAAAAAACAAAAATCTTCAGTAACTCCCAATTGTCTATAGGATAAAATACAATTGGACTCCTCAGCTTGGTTTTTATAATTTTCCATATATGACTCCCATGAATTTTGGAGTCCTGTTCCATTTTATTTCATGTTCTCTGTTCTAGTCAAACCAACTTCTTGTTTCCTGTACACAGCATTCCATCTCTTGGCTTCTTGTCTCTGTACAAATGGGACCCAGGTCAGGAATGCGCTCCCTCCTCACTGCTCTCAGCATACCTAGCCTGCTTTAAGCTGTCTCCTCCTACGATAAGTCTTTTCTGTCCCCTTTATTTCTTGGTGTTTTCTTCGTCTGCAAACTCTTTCACACTTTATTATACTTTGTGTTTATTTGTATGTGTGTGTACATTAGTTCCCTTCTCTCTCCCCTGGGAGAGTGTAAGCTCCTTAAGGGTAGGGACCAGCTCCTCTTTATATTTGAATTTCTAGTGTATAGCACGATGGCTGATCCCTGGTGGAAGCTCAATAAGTGACACCTTAAATACATTGTTGCATTGTAACTACAAAATCCCTTAATTCACTTTGTTGTTTGGTAAGATTGACATTGTATAGATACTGGACACTTGCTAGAATGAATGTTCCCTAGGATAATCTATAGAGCTTAGATAAATATGTTTGAGTTTCTTCCTTCCTTCCTTCCTTCCCTCCTTCCAACAATTTATTTAAAAATGCATTTGGTTGCAAAAAATAAATCACTTCCAAGACTCTCAAGAGATAGCTGAGTTTCTTCCAAATAATTTGAAAAATTAAATGATGGTGGTTTTATTTACAATAATTTGTACATTTTTGTCCAGTTATTTTTAATCATGTCCAACTCTTTGTGACCCCATTTGGGCTGTTGCTGTTTGTTTTCCAGAAATACTGGAGTGATTTACATTTCCTTCTCCAGCTCATGTTATAGATGAACTGAGGCAGAGTAAAGTGACTTGCCCAGGATCACACAGATGTTAATAACTGAGGCCAGATTTAAACTCAGGAAGATGAGTCTTCCTGACTTCAGACTTGGCTCTCTATACAAAATGCCACCTAACTGCCCCAATTTGTATGGAGAGCCTTTGCATTTAAAGTACTTTGACATCCATTAACTTGCTTTATCTTTCTAATTTCTATTTGGGATAGAGACTGGACCTATAATTTCATTGGTATATAGAACTACACAGTAAAAAACTTCAGTGCAGGTAGGTATCCTCTTCGCACCTTATAGTCATAGAGAATTGCCCAGACATGGGTCAGGAAGCTTGCTACCTCAAGGCCTTTAGGTCCTTGAATGTGGCCTTTTCACTGAGTCCAAGTTTTACAGAACTAATCCTTTTTTTAGGGGATTTGTTCTGTGACATTTAGATTCAGTCAAAGGGCTACATTTGAGGACCTTAAGGGTTACATGTGAGGCTGCAGGTTTCTCATTCCTGGCCTAGGACAATGAAAATGAAATGATTTGCCCAAGGTCACAAAGCCACTATGTGTCTCAGATGCAGAATTAAACTTAGATCTTCCTGAATTTCTATCCATATATTCACACTGCCTCTCATGGAGTGGTACGGATAGAGAGGGACGACATTTACAGATGTGGATACAGAAGCATAGAGATATTTAGACACTTGTTCCAGGTCAATGAGTTCCTTCCATGAGATGGTACAGGCTTCTCAAGGTGAACTAAAGTTATGATTTTTTCAGAGGAGATCTACAACGATACGTAGAAAGTTGCTTTACTGGTCAGAGAAATGAGTTCTTTATTATAAAGGTAACCTAATCTATGAAAATAAAAACATTAGAGCTAATTAAATAAGTTAAACAAATATCTTTTACACAGTGCATAATAGAAACTAATCTCAAAATAGAATTCTAATTTCTATAAAGATTAAATGGAACCATGATACTTTTCTTTTGGTTCATTTTTTAAAATAACTCTTAGCTATGTCTTATCTTCACCGCAATGAGCCCACCTTCAGGATGTCACCTGTTTAGTGAATATCAGAGAATCGGAAAAGATAATATAGTGATATCCTACTTTGCTGTCAGCCTGAAGACAGCTAGGAATCGTTACCTTTTCAATGCCTTGTCTACACACAATCTTCTTATCTTTCCTCTTTTATATATCATGACATGATGGATTCTTGTTTTTATCAGCCTTCTACATACCTGAACATCATACCATATTTACAAGCATTCATTCCTTGCATGTGCAACTATCCAAAGAAGCAGGCAAATGACATGTAGAGTTCTTCCTCTTTATAGATGAGGGCCCCCAAAGCAGACGTATGCAATGATATTTACATTGCTTCAAATACATCATTACATTTGAACCTGATGGCAACTCTGGTGAGATGAATGCTATCCTTCAGGAATAAAGAAAAATGGGCTGCCATGCTCTTCACTGGTCATATTACATCTAGAGCATCGGATTCATTTTTGGAAAATGCCCAGAGAATGGTGAGCGGGATGATGAAAGACCTTTACTAAATCCCATATAAAAATCATTTGGGAGGGCGGAGCCAAGATGGCGGAGTAGAAAGACGCACATACACATAGCTCCGAACCCACAACCCACAGAATGGCTAGAGGGGAACAACTCACGGTGAATTCTGCACCCAGAGGCCACTGAATATTGGAGCGAGGGAGATTTCTTCTCCGGAGAGACCTGCAAACCTCTTGTGGGGGGTCCTTCGCGCTGCGGACTGGGCGCTGGGACTGGGAGCAGAGGGCAGCCCTGCAGCGGCAGCGACACCATGAGGAAAAGATCCAAGCGGGCTACAGGGATGGGATCTCCAGCGGCCACACGGGTCCCTCCACCCACAGAGGGACCTGCAAACCTCTCACAAAAGGTCCGTCGCGCTGCAGACGCGGAGCCCAGCCCAGACCTGCGACGGCCACGGCTCCGAGAGGTACAGATCCGAGCAGGCTTCAGTGACGGGATCTCCAGCGGCAGCACAAGCCCCTCCACCCACAGGTGATGGGGGTCGGTGAGAGAGTCTCTTTGGCAGGTCGAGAGGGGAGTGGGGTGCCCCCATGGCTCGGGCCCCCCCGGGAGATCGAAGCTGAGAGGCGGCTGCAGACAAGGGCTCCCCAAGCAGGCGGGAGCCTGGATCAATTGTGGAAGGTCTGTACATAAACCCCCTGAGGGAACTGAGCCTGAGAGGCGGCCCTGCCCCGACCTGACCACCTGAACTTAATTCTCACACTGAATAGCAGCCCTGCCCCTGCCAAAAGCCCTAAGGCGGGAAGCAGCATTTGAATCTCAGTCCCCAAACGCTGGCTGGGAGGACCAGGAGGCGAGGTGGGTGTGAGGAGAATATTCAGAGGTCAAGTCACTGGCTGGGGAGAATGCCCAGAAAAGGGAAAAGAAATGAAACTATTGAAGGCTACTTTCTTGGCGAACAGGCATTTCCTCCCTTCCTTTCTGATGAGGAAGAACAATGCTTACCATCAGGCAAAGACACAGAAATCAAGGATTCTGTGTCCCAGCCCACTCAATGGGCTCAGGCCATGGAAGAGCTCAAAAAGAATTTTGGAAATCCAGTTAGAGAGGTGGAGGAAAAACTGGGAAGAGAAATGAGAGGGATGAAAGAGAAGCATGAAAAGCAGATCAGCTCCCTGCTAAAGGAGAACCAAAAAAATGTTGAAGAAATTAACACCTTGAAAACTAGCCTAACTCAATTGGCAAAAGAGGTTCAAAAAGCCAATGAGGAGAAGAATGCTTTCAAAAGCAGAATTAGCCAAATGGAAAAGGAGATTCAAAAGCTCACTGAAGAAAATAGTTCTTTCAAAACTAGAATGGCACAGATGGACGCTAAGGACTTTGTGAGAAAGACAGATATCACAGAACATAGCGAGAAGATTCGAAAAATGGAAGATAATGCAAAATATCTTATTGCAAAAACAACTGACCTGGAAAATAGATTCAGGAGAGACAATGTAAAAATTCTGGGACTACCTGAAAACCATGATCAAAAGAAGAGCCTAGACATCATCTTCAAATTATCAAGGAAAACTGCCCTGAGATTCTAGAACCAGAGGGCAAAATAAATATTCAAGGAATCCACAGAACACCGCATGAAAGAGATCCAAAAAGAGAAACTCCTAGGAACATTGTGGCCAAATTCCAGAATTCCCAGGTGAAAGAGAAAATATTGCAAGCAGCTAGAAAGAAGCAATTCAAATATTGTGAAAATACAATCAGGATAACACAAGATCTAGCACCCTCTACATTAAGGGATCGAAGGGAATGGAATAGGATATTCCAGAAGTCAAAGGAACTAGAACTAAAACCAAGAATCACCTACCCAGCAAAACTGAGTATAATACTTCAGGAGAAAAAATGGTCTTTCAATGAAATAGAGGATTTTCAAATTTTCTTGATGAAAAGACCAGAGCTGAAAAGAAAATTTGACTTTCAAACACAAGAATGAAGAGAACCATGAAAAGGTGAACAGCAAAGAGAAGTCATAAGGGACTTACTAAAGTTGAACTGTTTACATTCCTACATGGAAAGACAATATTTGTAACTCTTGAAACTATTCAGTATCTGGGTACTGGGTGGGAGTACACACACACACATGCACACACGCACACATACATAGAGACAGAGTGCACAGAGGGAATTGAAGAGGATGGGATCATATCTTAAAAAAAAAATGAAATCAAGCAGTGAGAGAGAAATATTGGGAGGAGAAAGGGAGAAATTGAATGGGGCAAATTATCTCTCATAAAAGAGGCAAGCAAAAGACTTATTAGTGGAGGGATAAAGAGGGGAGGCGAGAGAAAAACATGAGGTCTACTCTCATCACATTCCACTAAAGGAAAGAATAAAATGCACACTCATTTTGATAGGAAAACCTATCTCACAATACAGGAGAGTGGGGGACAAGGGCACAAGCAGGGTGGGGGAGAGGATAGAGGGGAGGGCATGGGGAGGAGAATGCAATCCGAGGTCGACACTCATGGGGAGGGAAAGGATCATAAGAGAATAGAAGTAATGGGGGACAGGATAGGATGGAGGGAAATATAGTTAGTCCTATACAACACAACTAGTATGGAAATCATTTGCAAAACTACACAGATTTGGCCTATATTGAATTGCTTGTCTTCCAAAGGGAAGGAGTGGAGAGGGAGGGAGCTAAAGAAGTTGGACCTCAAAGTGTTAGGATCAAATGTAATGTTCTTACCACTAGGAAATAAGAAATACAGGTTAAGGGGTAAAGAAAGCTATCTGGCCCTACAGGACAAAAGAGAAGATGGAGACAAGGGCAGAGAGGGAGGATAGAAGAGAGAGTAGATTGGTCACAGGGGCAATTAGAATGCTTGGGTTTGGGGGGGGAGGGGATAAAAGGGGAGAAAATTTGTAACCCAAAATTGTGTGAAAATAAATGTTAAAAGTTAAAAAAAAAATCATTTGGAGGATTGGGGTTATTAATTAAGCTAGAAAAAGATGTGTGCGGGGGAGGGGTATAGAGAGGAATGATAACCATCTTACAGTATTTAAAGGGCTATAATGGAAAGTTTTAAATTTGCTTTGTTGCAATGGACAAAACTAGGAACACTGCATGGAAATTGCAAAGAGGCAGATTTAGGTTCGATGTAAACAAAAATCCTAATAATTAGAACTGTACAAAGTTGAATGCAGTGTCACTTGTCAGGTCTTTTGTACAGGTGATATGTTTTTTAAAAAAAATTCCATTAGATAATCTCTGGAGTCCCTTCGAACTCTAAAATTCTGAGGTACTACGGGCATTATTATCCCCATTTTATAGATAAAGAAACCAAGGCTCCAAGAAGTTAAGCAACTTACCCATGATCACATGGTTGGTGCTAGAGTCTCTTCTGACTCCAAATTCAGCCCATTTCAGCTACATCAAGCTGTTATCATGAAGTAGAATTAGAATTGCTTAATGTCACCTAACCAGTCAGTGACTGAGATAGGAGTAGATTAGCATCCCTTTAGTTCTCAGGCATACTTCACTAGCCTATACAAGCCCCCTCCCTATACTGTCTTCTCAGACTATCCTTCACCCTCTCTCTGACTCATCGGGTCCCCCACCCCTAGCCTCATCACTGAATAGGAAACGTTCACTTCATATCATTCTATTCTCCATTTCTATCCAGTTCAAACACTTAAAAAAAATTATTTTAGGGAATAATGAATGGAATTCCTTTGGGATCAGTCTTATCCCAGGTAGATAAATTCATACTGAACGACATGATATGTAATTGCCATGAGAAACATATCTTTTATTATGTTAGTAATCTAACCTTGCCCAACCTAAACAAGATCATTTAGAACTTCACAAAAAAAAAATGAATCACATCACTTAAGTAGCATTTTTCAGTCCTCTGATTTTTGGATCACTAAAGGCTCTGCTTTATAAACTGCTCTTAAGTCTTAATTATCTACACCTTTATTTTATTTATATGTTTATTTATATGCTACATATACACACACACATACATACATACATATATATATATAATTTGTTTATTTATTTAATATATAGAATTTCTTGTGACTTAAAGAGGAATAGGAGTTGAATAGAAGAAGAGGGAGCAAAATTAATTCAGATTTTGCACCAAATGCAGATTCTTTGCTACACGATATGAGGATATGGTACATCATGGCACTCACATATTTCAGAAAACAATTTTCCTTGATCTTTCAAATTCAAAGAATAGTGCTCTCGCAAAGATACATGATCAAAGTCTAGGAACAAAGATTATTCTAAAGAAGAGATACAAACCATCAACAATTTCAGGGGAAAATATTTATACACACAAACACATGAAAACACACACGTGTGTGTTTATGTGTGTATGTGTGTGTATGTGCACATTTAAAATTTTATGCACCTAAGGGAGCTTGCAAAGTCCTGGGGATACAACAAAAATGAAAACATCCTCAAGGCAGCTATAGTAAGAGAAATTCAACTTAAAAGAACTCTAAGCTATCACCTCATTCCCATTCAATTGGCAAAGATGATAAAGAACAGAGTCCATGTTGAATGGAAATACAGAATGACAGGCACACTAATACACTACTGGTTGAATAGTGAAGTGGTTCAATCATTTTGGAAAATAACTCAGAATTATATAAGAAAAGTCTCTAACTTTTAATCAAGCAATAGACTGCTTGGCATACACATATATATATAATGGGCATGCACATACATATAGCAGCTAGTTGGTGCAATGAATAGTGACAGGTCTGGAGTCAGGAAGACTCATCTTTCTGAGTACAAACGTGACCTCAAACACTCACTAGATGTGTGACTCTGGGCAAGTCACTTAACCTTGTTTGCCTCAGTTTCTTTATCCTTAAAATTAGCTGGAGAAGGAAATGGCAAACTACTCCAGTATCTTTGCCAAGAAAAACTCAGATGTGTCCACAAAGAGTTGGACAAAAATGAAATGACTGAACAATAACTACATATGCCAAGGAGGTTGTGGCAGAAAGTCCCATACATACCAAAATATTCAAAGCAATACTTTTTAAGGAGTAAAAAAAGAAAAAAAAAGTAGTTTCTTTTTGATTGGGGAATGGATGGACCTCTTGAAATTGGTATATTAACATGGTGGAATATTACTGTGATATAGGATAGAGACTAGATTTGTGATTTAATTGCTATGGGAAACCCCCAGATGAGGAAACACCATCTATCATGCAGGTCAGCACTTTCTTTGTCTTAAAGAATTGCTTTTAGCATTGAATGGTTAAGTAATATAGCTAATGGCACATAGCCAGTACAAGTCGGAGACGTGTGGACTCAGGTCTGCCTGGATCTGAAGCCAATTCTGTAACAACTAAGCCATGCTGCTTCTCACATTGGGTTATAAGAATTGATAAAGAAAAGAATTTCAGAGTGACATGGGAAGATTTGTATGAAATGATGCAGAGTAAGGAATGCAGAATTGGGAGAAACACACACACACACAACTATAAAAATATAAATAAAATCCACCTTAAATAAAGACATAATTCAAATGATAAGAAATGACAAGTCATAGTTCCAGAGAAATGATCATGAAACACTCTTTTATCTTCTCAGTACAAATGTGGCAGACTACAGGTAATTTATGCGTGTGTGTATAAGAATACATATTTATACAATATATTATATATATATATACACATATTCACACATATACATAAAATACATATACATATAGGTATAGAATGTTGTGTATGCTATGAGACGTGGTTGCTCTGTCAGTTGGTTTTGTTTAACTGTTTTTCTTCATTTCAAAGGAAGGCTTCATAGAGTTATTGGCGAGTCATATTATTGGGCTATGACTTATGGTGTAAAAAACAAAAGGAATCAATAAAACCAAAAAAATACAATAATAACATTCCCTAGGGAGTGCCTAACCTTAGTCTTGGGGAAACCTCACTGGAGCTAGGTTTCCAAAGACTCTTGCAGCATGTTGACTCTGCTTTGGACTTAGGGGGTAGTTCTAGAACTTTTGGGACTCTAAGGTCCCTCTATCCCTAATATAGTTTCCAAGTGCTAGAAGATCAGTATATGTTGGTGCTTTCTTAAGAGATTGTAGTTGACTTAGAGGGAAATTTGGGAGGTAAGAAAGGAAAACTCCAACTAAACTAGATACCTTGATTGGAATATTCCTAGAGAAATTAGAATCTACAAGAGAGTTTAGAACTTCCCAGACCCTATTAAGTACTAAGAACTCAAGGGTAAGACTGTATTTGGAATAGATCCCCAGAGAGGATCCTCTAAATTCTGGATCATATTGTACCCAAGTAGGAAAATCATGAAGACTTTTGAAACTATCCTGGAAGGTTTAAAATTGTAGATGGTATGCTTCTAAATACTTTAGGAAGTAAGGTTGGCATTGAAGTATATAAGAATCACAGACATTTGTCTTAGCTGATAATTCCAAGTCATGGATTAAATATGTGTATGTGTATACCAACATGGAAAATCCATCTAATTCACGATTGTAACAAATACAGTTAAGATCCATATTCAACTACTTAAGTACCTATTAATAAGAATATAACTAATACAGAAACAGCTACTTTTTTTTGTCCTTCAGGATCATCCCTAGTTCATAAATATGATTCAAAGTCAGGATAAGATACTGAAAATAGTAAAGGGTCCTGAGTTCAACTCTTAGATCTAACATTGACCAAGGGGAAGATCAGTAAAGACTCTAATTCTTGGTTTTCTCATTTGTAAAAATGGCCCAGATCATATTTATATTAGCATTCCACAAAGTTCTTGTGGAGAAAGTCCTTAATAAACTTAAAAATTCTATGTAAACGAGAGTTGTTAGGTTGACATAATAGGTAAATGATTGTCTTACCAAAAAGACTTATTTGCTAGTAATCTAATCTCTTTTTTAGAGATGGTACTACCTTCTCAACCTCCAGATAAACCTCAATATTTCACCTGTCTATGTGTCTACCATCCTTCCTTTTTTTCTCCCTTAGTTATCTGGTATTGTCTCAAGCCAACTATAATCAAAGACTGGACTTTCAGAATTTTTATAATTGGTCTAGGAACCATTACAAGCCCGCTTGGAAACATAGGAGTAAAAAGTAGCGGGATGATGTACCTAAAATTTGAGTAGTTGTGAGTAAAAGGATGCATCCCAAACTCCAGGGAATGCTAATGTTTCCCTGGATATTATGTTTGGCTTTTGACTTTAACTAGGAGAGGTTAAAAACTGAACCAAACCAAAACTAAACGAAACCTGTGACCCGCAGGAATTTCCATATCCTTTCTGAACTTACTTGATGTGCCCAAAAACAAAGTCCCATATGAATCTTTTACTAGATATAGGCACAAGGTGCCTATGATGACTAACTTAATGAATAACCATAAAATTCTGACACTAAAAAAAAAATGAATAAACCATTTTTCTTCATTGGAATAAGCTCCAACTGAGCACTAAACATGTAAAAATACATTAACAGAGTTAATTCACTGTTATAAGTGACTGCTTGCTAATTTATTGCATGACCCTTTTGCAGTAACACTGTAAACTGAATCAGGATATGATGATGTTTATTGATTGAACTAGGAACTTACCAATCCACTGTAGTCGCCTATAGATTTTGAAAAGCACGCATATCTGACTGAAGAGTTACACAGTTCATTCAGAGAAGCTACACTTGGTCATAAATTTTCTCAGAGAACTGGATCATATTTCCAAAAAGAATTTGCACAAATGACATGCAGGAACAAGAATGTGTGATACGGTCCCTCTTTTCCTTTTTTCCTTCCCTTTCTCTTTCCCTCTTCCTTCCTTCCTTCCTTTCCAACAAGGAAATTTAGATGAATATTTGGAAATATTCCTCCCAAATTAGAAAAGGATTTATCTGTTCATTTAGGAAAAATTGTTTATTAATATTATCTGATTGGCTATCTATGTTTTACTTGAAAAAAAATATTAAGCCCTGAAAATCCTAGCCAACAAAACTCTACCTGTTTCCTCACCAAACTGACTTATTGTTAGTAGAAAGAATAATTTTAGCTAATTTTATGAGTCCAAAAAACTATAGGTATAGAAGATTTGGTAATCTTTTCTTGTGAAACAGAGAATGCCTATGACTTAGAAGGATCATACCTGAGGTCCAGTCTTTTCATTTGTGTACAGTTCAAAAAAATATCAGGGAGGTCAGATCTATAGCTAAAAAGTGACATATGCTATCAACAGATGCTTTACTATAAGACAACAGCAATTTGTTCAGCTTCCATAAAATGGGTAAATAAAGGGCCCCTAGAGGTGGAGAAAAGAGATTAAAAATTAAACAGAAATTGTCTGGTTTGTTCATTCCATCCCCTGTCACGTCCCTCCATCTGTGGCAATATGTGTACATGTGCGAGTGTTAGATTAAACACACTGGGCTAATAACTAATTGACTTGGACAAGAAATTTTCTTAACAAGCCAGTCACAGTCAAGCTTTACACCAAATCACAGTCAAGTTCATAAACGTCTGCCTGTCTAAAGGATGAGGCCACAGACAATGATTTTCAGACATAAGGAAACATCATAGAATCATAGAATTTTAGAGTTGGAGGGATGAGAGGTTGAGGTCGTACGAGCTAATTTCTTAACCAGTTCTAGAATCCCTTCTGCAGCATCTCTAGAAAGTGGTCATTTAGTCACACCTCCCCTTTCAGTTTCTTTTTTATGTATATGTAATCTCCTTGAGGTCAGGGACTAACTTTTTCTTATTTGTAGAAGAATCGGACATGACTGAAATGACTTAACCACAATAAGAAAATCCCCACTGCTTAGCATAGTGGTTGGCACATAGTAGGCACTTAAATGTTTATCAAATTGAATTAAATTGTGTGAAGACAACCAGTTTGTTTGGAGATTGATATTAAGAATGGGGCCTAGTTTACATACCTTTCAAAATTATGGGCTTAAATGACCCTGATATCAGACCTGATGTATACACAGTATGTCCATGAAAGGAAATTTCAAGTCTATCAAAAATGCAATCTGTAGTCAAAAGAACTTTAGATGCTGATCTGATCAGTTTCTCTCAAAAATTCTCATCATTCTGATAATTTTTAGGAAACATCCGGTGTTTCAGGCACTAAATAACTGAGCTAATGCAAACTATTTTTAAAAATACTTCAAGCACAACACATATTATCTGGTTCCATTATGGGTCATCTTGAAGTTGCAATCTTCAATTTATAAAACTTTAGGCAGCTAAATGTTTATCTATGTACTTTTTTTTTGGTTATACCACTCCAATAAAAATGTATTTGTGAAAACTTGTAAATGGATTCTGGAAAAACTGCAATTTTAAAAAAAATTTTTTTTTAATTGACAAATGAAGTTATACTGAGAGTATAATAGAGAGGGGGAGAGAGAGAGAGAGAGAGAGAGAGAGAGAGAGAGAGAGAGAGAGAGAGAGAGACAGAGACAGAGAGACAGAGAGACAGAGAGAGAGAGAGAGTCATGAATATCCACAAGGACTATTGCATGGAAGAGTATTATCTACTTTCCCCCAAAACTCCAAGTATTAGACCCTTCACATAATCATATACACGTGTAAAAGAATTTATGTTCAAATAAGAAGCCTACAAAAGCTTAAGTTGGTGAACCTACATTTTAAATTGTTCAGATGTGAATGTAAATGAAGACTACATTAAGTAGAGTAGTCTAATGAGTAGATAACTTCAGAGATCTGATTCGTTTTTTTTCCAGTCTTATGTTTACTATTGACACATTGGCAGGCAGCCAATGCATGAGTTCTAACCACTCTCACAGTGGTAGTACAGGAAAGAACACTGGGTTTGTAACTCAGTTCTGATACTTACTTGGGCAGTAAACTTGGGCAGTTAATTGAACTTTTCTGGGCTTTTTCCCTTATCTGTAAAACTAATCCTCAACCCAGCTGTCATCTCAGTATTCCACAAACTGAACTAGTCCCCTGTGGTTTCCGCAGTAAAAAAATAAAATCCTCTATCTGGCATTTAAAACTCTTTGCAACCTAGCCTCTTATCTCGCCATTATTCTTACACTTTCCTCCCCTTTATGACCTCTACAATCCATCCATCTAGGCTTACTTGCAGTTCCATGAATGAGGCATTTCATTTCTCCTCACTGTAACTTTAAATGAATGAATAGATTGCTAAAATTGTTTTATTCTAACTTCTGGCTATGCAGAAACAAAAGCAAGTACAGTCAGTCCCTGACCCCAAGGAACTTAAAATCTAATGGGGGACAAACACATACAGTGGAGCAGTGGTCCTGGTCAGGGAGGCTCCAGAATATTACAGGGGCACAGACTGGGGTCATTGGAGAGTAGATTGACATAGACTTTCTAGCAGCGATAGCATTGTTGAATTGAATTGATAGTTCCTCTTGGTTCCAGAACTGGAGGGAGATGGGGTGGGAGGGGTGGGAAGGTATGCACCAATTTGAAAAGCTGAAAGACTGTTGGCAAGGAACTGAAGCAGGGACTGTTGAGCAGGGACTGAAGAAAGGCATGCCTGGGGCTTTCCTCAAATAATGTTCCCGAAGAGTCAGTCACCAGTCAGGAGACTGAGTTCTGAGGGCAGAAGTTCCTCCAGGATTTAGTGTTCTGTGTGGGCAGCAAGACTGACAAGGAGATTATGGTAAAGGTGGCTGCATGAATCCCTCTCCTGTCATGGCCTCCTCTCCTCACCTCTGCCCCTGGGCTTCTTTCAAGACTCAGGATGCTGTAGGAAGCCTTTCTAATGCCACCCTCTGCTGTCCCAGCTACTGGTGCCTTCGCTTCTGAAATTATCTTCCCTTTACTCTTTCTATCTTATATGTACCTAGCTATTTTCTTGTTTAGAAATGTTTCATGTTTAGATGAGCTTATAAAAATGTGAGCATCATGAAGGTATCTCACACCATTCTTATAGAGAAGATAGAGATTTGAATGAAATAAATGATAATACAATTAGATGGATGCAGAACTAATTGAATGGTCATATTAAAAGAACAACAGTTGATAGTTCAATGCCATTTGGAAGGAAGTCCTGGAATAGTGCAGGTATACCTCTTGTAGCTATGTTGTTTAACATCTGTATCTCAGATGAAATCATTGCTAGTATGCTCACCAAATCTTCCAATGACCAAATTGGCTGATGCCACTAAACTGGGAGTAATGGAGGACAGTGAACGTCCTTTGGCTGAACACCAACCTCCTAAATCTCCACTCCTGCTGGAGGGAACCCAGAATTTACACTCTACTCTAACCCTTAGTCCTTCTCCTCCTTTCCTGGTAGTACTGTGTTTTATACTTTCTACGCTCCCATCCTAATGTATCCTGAGTACCCTAAGTTTCCCAGTCCCTACCATCTACTATGTCACTCTACCCGTAGGACCTTTGGTCCACACAGAAGTCCCAATACCAATATCCATGATGAGCATTCACCCAGACTTTATATGGCCACCTCCAGTGAGAGGGAACTCACTATCTGAGGAACCAATCTATTTTATTTTTAGATCTTCAGTTTTGTGGGTTAAAGAAATACCCTTTGATATATAAACTCAATTCACACGAATATTCATAATTTACTTATATCATCTAGCTAGTGCCAGTTGATACTGTTTGCATAGAAAAATTAATGTTTTGTTGTAGAGAGAGAACTGAATTTGGAGCTAGAAACTAGACTAATTGTCTCAATGGGCTCTGGAAAATATTATTGTTTTGACCTTGGATAATTTATTTCTTCTTTCTAGACTCCACTCCATGAAGAGGAAAACAAAATGGTTGGACTGGATTAAAGAATGTAAAGGTCCTCTGTTCAACTCCTGTCTCTGATGTTTATCATGTGGGGACAATAGATAAGTCACATAATCTCCCAAATACAAAATAAGAGAGTTGAACTACTTGGCTTCTGTCATTCTTCAGTCATGTCCTATACTTTGTGACTCCATTTGAGGGCTTTCTTGGCAAAGAAACTGGAGTAGTTTGATCTTTCCTTTTCCATCTCATAACTGCCCTCAAAATCTATATAATACCTCAGTTCTGTGATCTCTAAAGTCATTTCCAAATCTGAATTCCCCTAATCGTATTCCATAAGCAGGAGACAAGATTAGATCAGCAGAAGATCAAATTGCTTGCTCTCCTTCTAGAGTTGTCCTCTGGGTCATGGGTGAGAAAGACTGGACAGTTTGCATCCTGGAAAATGTGAAAGCACATTGCGAAAAATGTAGCCACTCTGTTTTTCCTATTCGTTGGACTAAGGGTGTTTTTTGAGAGCAGTAATTAGAAAACTTCTGTTTCTTGAGCAGTTGATTCATTCCAGTGCATGAGCAATAAAATCTCTTTCTATAACATAGCAGCTGAATGTTTTCAAGTATTCTTGTGCCTTTTTCATATTTTT
Organism: Notamacropus eugenii; assembly: GCF_028372415.1. Lineage (NCBI taxonomy): Eukaryota > Metazoa > Chordata > Mammalia > Diprotodontia > Macropodidae > Notamacropus > Notamacropus eugenii. The sequence continues at coordinate 293,208,869 of NC_092875.1, read as the reverse complement.
AAGAGACTGTTTCAATTGTTAATTATAACTGGCAATTTTTGTACTCTAAGAAAATGTAAAACTATTTTTTGCGGGGATTGCCAAGATTTAGATAAAATTTCACATGGGTGACAGCAAAGTATCTGAAGGGAAGAGGAAGGAATAGGGCTAGTAAAAAGAATCCATTTATCCACAGGTCCAATCTAATCTAAAGAGTATTGGCTTAGCATTTAGAAGACCTGGATTCAAATTCTATCTCTGACATGTACTACCTGTGTGACTTAAATAAAGGATTTAAACTCACTGGGCCTCCAATTCTTCATCTATAAAAAGAAGAGACTGAATTAGGTGGCCTCTGTGGTCCCTTCTAACTCTAGCTCTGTGATACTATCATCTCTCAGAGTTAATTCTCAAACATTCTAAGTCACGAGACCTTCAAAGAAAGAGCATTTGAGTTTCTGTGAGGCTGAGAATTTTTTTAAATCAAAATTTATTAAAATTGCATAATGCTATCAATGTAAGGGTTGCATGATTCAACAGAAACATCACCATTTTAAAAATAAAACTTAGGCTATATTAACTGATGAGGAAAAAATAGATACTATCAGAGTTTCAGTGGACCTTAATCTAGGGGCTCTCTTCATTCTGACCTTGGGGCACATCTCTATGTCAAGGTTCTGTGGAAACTGGAATATATTCAAGTCCCTTTGGAATAATTCCCTCCCCTATATTGTGCAGCATGAAAGGGATATGAGATAATGTCAGTCTATGTTGCCATCTTGAGAGATATTTTTAGCATAGCCAGCATACAGATGCAGCAACACAAGGCACCGTATGAGAAATAGCAGTGTGTGTAGGTACTGGGGTGAGTGGGAGGCTGCCTAGCACTAGCAACTGTATAATGAAAGATTCAAAATGTCATTTGCTGATGTTAGATACTGTGTGTACTGAAGTCGTTTCTACCACATATTTATATCCCTTGCCAAAGAGCCTGAGAAGCTTAGATAATATTATGGTGTGTGTTTTCTAAAAAAGGCTACAGACAGAACTTGCCAAAATATCTCTATTTTTAATTGGTTGTTTATTTTTTTGGGGTGAATTTAGTGTCTGGGAAAGGCACTCGATTGATAGTCTGAGAAGTACAGGTCTTCTGTTTATCCTGAGGACAGACATTGTACCAAATGTGGGGCAGGCGGGATTGGCCAGTGGCAAAACTGTGAAGGTGGTAAAGTTTGTATTTGCCCGTCTCTTACATCCTCATCCTCATATTTTATGGAGACAGCTCTCATACTGTACTCCTTACATACTAATTCTGCAGCCCACCTGGTCCTGACTACTTCATACATGCAACCTTCCCAAGCCTCTCCCTCCTAATCAAAATCCCCCAGTCATCAAGATCTTTTTTTTCTGTTATCCAAAATAACCCTGATAAACTTGGTTTATAGAATGCTAAAGAAATAAATTATTTATTCTCCATCTCCTCCCAAGGGAATATTTTGGAGGAAATGCCTTTGCTGTCTGACGAAAATGAACAATCACACTGATGAGGATTTCAGGTCATATGGTTCAGGAACACACTACTGAGGGCTAGCGTGAGAAGGGAGTTGAGGGAGGCAGAGGACGTTGGCATACCTCAAATTCTATTGTAAAGATTGCTGAATCACAGAATTTCAAGGTTAGAAGAGACCTCTGTGATTATCAAAACGAAAATAATCAGATAAAAAAGCCCTTTTACAATACACAGGAGAAAGGACTGTTGTAACTTTCCTTTGAGTCCTCCAGTGATGGGGAATCTATTATATCCTAAGGCAGCGTATTTGAGTCATGTATAATTATAATGGTTTAGATTTTTTAAAAAATGATTGTATCTAGCCAAAATTTTCTTTGTTTCTCTGAAACCTCCATCCATTGCCACTAGTTCTTCTCTCTGATGTCAAAAGCAGGTCAAATCCCTCCTTCACATGATGGCCTTTCAGATACTTGAAGACAGCCATTATGTCTCTTTCCACTCTCCATCCCAAGCCTTCTCTTCTGCAAGTTAACTGTCCCAAGTTCTTTTGATGAATCCCACATGGCATGAGCTTGAGGTCATTTATCCTTCTGGTTGCTCTCCTTTAGATGTTCTCCTTCTTCTCAATGTCCTTCCTCAAATATGGCACCCACACTGAGCCCACTATGTCAGATGTGCTCTGACCAGACTATAAGTTCCTCTATACTTCCAGCTCACTCTAAAGAGACAGCCTCAATATCAAATGATAAGATCAAATTTCTTGCTTGGTGATGTCCACTTTGGTAGTGGCTGCAAGTAAAGTGGAAATTAGCCAGTTAATTTGATTAGATAGTCTTAACAGGTAATGCAGACTTCCAAGTGTCCCTAGAGTTATTGTCTGACTTAGAGTAAGTAGATATTTTTCAATCAGGATTTTAATTATATCTAGTCAAGAGAGTTTACCCTTCACTTTGGAACTGATTCTTCTGAGCCAAACATAGCATCGATGTGGTCCAATAATTTAGTTGACAAGGAATGAATGAGGGCTTGGAAAAAGTTTTGAAGATTTGGTCAGACCTGCACAACTCCTCTATCACATTAAAGAAAGGAAAACAGAGACATATAAAAATACAGCTTTCATCTTTACCCATTTATTCTATCCAAAATCCAAAAGATCTACTTTCTCCCATTAGAAATAGTCTATTACTTCACTTCTGGTAGTGGGTTACTTCTAACAACAGAATATCATAAATACATAAATGAATCCAATGATCAACTCTGAGCTCAACAAGTTTTAGGACATTTTAAAAAATATTCCTGATGCATGTGATTGTTATACCCAGGAGATGATGCATGGTGATTTTTTATTTTTAGCATTTTTCCTTCTCTACAAAAACATCTTTAAAATAGTTAGCCCAGACTTCTATTTCGAACAGTGTTGGAACTTATAGTATGGCAGACCAGCAACTTTTCTGTAACTTACAGTCTTAGAGAGTTGCTTAGGGCATTGAGAGATTAATTGACTTTTTCAACATCACACACCCTATAATGTATTAGATGCAAGACTTGAAATGAGGTCTTCTTGACTACATGGCCAGCATTCTTTCCATTATTCCAGGCTAGCTCTCAACAAATGTTTTGCTAGTTCCCAAATGCATATTCATTCTTAAAACTGCAGTTATTTTTCCATCCAGGATTTATAGATGTGCATATTATACATTAAACATGAATTACTAAGAGGCTGATAGGAGATGGCAAATTACAATTCTCTCTACCACTTAATTTCATGTAGCTTCCAAATCAACAATTGCATGACAATAGTAAAAAGGAGCAAAAAGAATAACAGTTCTAATGAACATTCAAAAATAAACATTAAAATATAATGATCCTTGACATTAACCAAGTTCAGTTTTGTGCCAATTTGTCATGGTTCCTTCAACTCCTAAGTCTTTCCTAACAATTCTTACGAACTTTGATCCACTGTCAATAGCTGGCCTCATGTTTCACAAATAAGGTAGACTGAATAATCTAGAATATTTAGCACATGGCAGCAGACATTCTGATGGCACTAACCTTTACTCTCTGCTTATGATCTCATATTATTTTTGCAGACTGACTTACTAAATCCAACAGAACTCCAACACTTGGAGAATTCTTGGCTTCTGCATTTCCATATGAATTTAACACTGTCCATGTAATTTTCAAAGTATTCATTTATTGCATTAAGAACAGTTTCATCATCATTAGGGGAAGTAATACCAAACTGATGCATGTAGAGAACCATTTCATGCCTTTTCAACTTGATCTAGGTTTAAACCAAATCTTTATAAGCTCTCTATATGCAGGAGCATGGGTGAAATATTGTCCAGATCATGAAGTACTTGTTTGCTCATCTACTGCTCATGATCCTCTCATTTTCCTTGTATAATACTAACTTCCGCAGCGACTAGGGATAGTGATGTTATATATAAGATGTATGATATGTAGTCATCCACAAGGTGTAAGGACCTCATGACTGTCAGCTGGACAAATACTCTTCTCTTCAATGTAGTATTTATGAGCTCTTTCCTTTGAAATTATCTTTAAAAGGGGATTTAGTCAGTATCACCTCTTACTTTAAATACTTGATCCCTTTGAAACAGAGAACTGTGAAGTTAATCAAGCTGGCTATCTCTGGATTACACATATCAACCCAACTGATAGGGTACAGGCTCTGGAAACCCCCTGGAACTCTCCTTCTTCCCACTTGATCTGGCATTCACCTGAAGTCATAAGCCTTTCATTATTGTTTTGTCCAATTGCCCCCAGTTATTTCCCAGTCTTGATCCTATCAAAACAGGATAGGCCCAAATCTGTCACCCTTAAACTATCCTAACCCTCCATTGTCTGTTCCCATCAATACCCTCCCTGAACCCCTCTTCCAGTTACCCCATACTACTTGGCCACCCCTAGATCCTTCCCACAGGATATAAGATCCTTCTTGTCTCCATGAAGGTGCTCAGATTCAAACAGTCTGAAGAGGCGCTTCCTCAGAAAAATGAGTTTACCACTTATCTTATGAAAAAAAAACATTATGAAGAGATTTTTAAGGCACTCTTAACCATCACCCTTACAGAGTTAAATAACTGGACTGTATTTCTTCAGTTGAAGGTTACAGGTGACTGGCTGGGAACTTTCTTACAACTTTTATAAATAATTACTTATGCCTTTGTTTTATTTTATGTTATGTTATATTATTAATAAATTGTATACCCTTACTTAAGTTTGGAGTTTAGGGATATGGTATGTAGAGAAATGAGTAAAAGCTTAAAAAGAGGTTTATTTGGTTTAATTAGCATGTAATATTGAATAAGCTATGGTTTTGAGATAATTGATTAATTAATGAAAGGGATATTACAATTTTAGTAATTTATGTGGAAATATCAGAATATATGGACAACAGAACTGTTATCAAGGTTAATCATGCTAATCTCATCCACAAGTTTAGCTAAAGGTAAACGTATTCTCATAATAAAGAGACCAAAAAAGTCCCCAAAGTGCCTTAGTTAGCAAAAATCGGACTTATTTGCCAAATGGAGAGATGGTGGCCAAAGGCAATACCAGGTCAGAATATAAACTTGTCTATAAAATTTCATGAGAAAGAATCCTGGATGTAATTTTAAAAAGTATCCTTTCATAAACCAGAGAGAAGCAGTGGAGGATAAAACCAGCTTAAAGAAAGATTGGCAAGATATCAAATTAAGCAAAGTCATCTCAAGGGCATTCAAGTATTAAAATGGATGGAAGAAAACAAAGAAAAGAAAAATAGGAAAAGTCTGCAAAAGCCATTTGAACAAACAACTTCCTGTACTGTATCTGGAACCAAACATCAGTCTCGGGTGGTTAAAAAGGTGGTAGAAATAGTACTTAAAAAAAGATAGGACAAGTATCTGAATTAGAACAATGATGTAAAGAGGATCTGTGCTGGACCTAATATAATTATGAAGAAGTTAATGGAATAACATACAAGATATCTGAATGAAGGAAAGATACTAAAGGCAGGAAAACAAAACAAAACAAAAACAAAACACCAGACTCTCTTAATTCCGAAAGAACATCAACAACTACTGACCTCTATGCATATACTAGCAGTACTTATCATAACATTAAGGATAATAGCTAGCATTTATATGGCACTTTAATGTTTGTAAAATGCTTTACATATATTCTCTCATTTTATCCTCACAATAATCCTGGGAGGGAGGCGTTATTATTCTGATTTTTATATGGGAAACTAGACTTAAGTGTTTTACCCCATGTCACACACATTAAGTGCCTGAGGCTGGATTTGAACTTAGGTGTCCCTGAATCCAGGCGTAGCGCTCCATTCACTTCACTACTTTGTGGAACAGCTCTCTGAGAATCATCTCTACAGTATCCTTGATGAGGTTATTAGTAGGCAAAAAGCAGGGATTTGCAAGTGAGATCCAACAATGTGTCACATTTTTTACCATCTCAAAATTAATGGAAAGATATAGAGACTATAAGTTCCCAACTGTGTTAATTATTTATTGATTACAAAAAATAATGATTCAGTACAACAAAATAGTGCCTCATTATAAGCTGTTTTATTGCAAGGTGTCTCTCATCCGCACAAGATCATTCAGGATTCATTGAATAACCAAATTCGATGAGCCCCTGGTCTTTTTTCCCTTTGGAAGGGGGAAGGTAAGGCAATTGAGGCTAAGTGACTTGCTCAAGGTCACACAGCTAGTGTCAAGTATCTGAAGTCACATTTGAACTCAGGTCTCCAGGGCTGGTGTTCTATTCACTGCACCAGCTAGTTGCCCCAGTGACCCACTGATTAAACAAAAAAATCAAAGAAAACACAAAAGAGGAAGAGATAGACTCACTAAAGTTATTTTGCCACTAATGAAGGAGATCCAGGACAGAGTCCAGGTTGAGGAGAAATTCCATGTGGATTGTTAAGAAGTTCTTTAAGCAGTGCCAATGACTGTTACTTTCTCAGCTACCCCCATTTTCCAGGCACTGGGCCTGCCCCCAGGATAGGCAGAATAAACGTCACATTTAGGGGCTACAGCTATAGTTATTGCCATCTTCTCATTCTACTACTTCCTGCTTCATGAAGTTTTTCTTCTAACATGAAGATGTTAGAGGCAGGGGCATTTCCTCATTAGTGCCCTTTGCCTAATTTGTATCTGCTAATTGGAACACATATGGATAAATTCCAGAAGATCCAGATAATGTGAAAAATGATTAACTAGAACATATGAAAAAAGTCCAAGGAGTTAGAATTAAATGGTCAGGATAAAAGTGAAAACTTAGAGATTATTTCCAAATATACAAGAAAAGAAAGAACTGTTCCCTATCACCTCAGAAAGTATTAGAAAAGAAAACAGTGATAAATTATAATAAGAAACAGCTTGAATTGGCATAAGGAAGTTTTGTGTGTTTGTGTGTGTGTGTGTTTTGCCTTTAACAATAATTAAATAGTGACACACAAATCTGTTGGTAGAGATCTTTTAAAAATAGTTATAATAAATGATATTTCTATGGTGATTACAAAGAGTTCTCCTCATAAAAACTCTGTAAGTTGGGTAACTATCAGAAAATCAAGAATGACTGATGTGAAATTATTTTCCTAATATGACACTATGAATCTAATCCAGATTCATTGACTCCAGGTTCACCATGCATTCCACTTGAGTACTGGCAATCACTGAAATTGTACTTTGGGTGTATGAGTCAAAACACTTGTGAGTTCCCTCCTGCCTGAAAAGTATTATTAACATGAATGCAGAAACAAAAAGAAGGCACTTACTATGTTCTTCCCTTTGCAGAGGCAAAAGGTTTGAGTTTGAATCTTGAATGAATAGCTAAAAGGCTCTATTTGACATTCAAAGCTCTTCATAACCTAGCCCCCTCTTGCTTTTCCATCTGTACGTCTTACTCCCCAACATGTCAATGACACTAGCCTTCTGGCTATCTCATGCACAGGACACTCCGCTTCTCAGTCACAAACATTTTCTCTGGCTGTTGCCCATGTCTGGAAAGTTCTTCCTCCTCAACTCTAACTACTCACCTCCTTGACTTTGTTTAAGTCCTAACTAAAATTCTACCTCCTCAAGAAAGTCTTCCCCAGCCCCTCTTAATTCCAGTGCCTTCCTTCTTTTAGTTCTTTTCTTTTTTTATCTTGTATAAATAGGTTTTCATGCTATTACGCTCATTAGATTTCAAGCTTCTTGAGAACCAGGACTGACTGTCTTTGGGTTCATTTTGCATCCTCTGCTACTATCCCGTGACTAAGACATAGCAGAAGCTTGATAATTTTTTATTGATTGGTTTATGCTATCATAGGCAAGTTCCCTAATGTTTCCATATCTGTTTCTTCATCTGGAAAATGATGATGATATTTTAGCGGCCCATCTTATGGAACCGTGGTGAGGATCTCACTGAGGCAGAAGGGCAAATAACAAACAAAGACTTACACTTCCTGGGAGTAGTTACCATTAGGTAATTAAGATTTTAAATAATCCAAAAGTTAATAAAAAGATGGTAAGATTATAAGTAGGATCTGGCATATTTTCATTGATACTTTGTGCATAAATGACATAAAAGACATTAAAAAAGATACGTAACTTTTTCTGAGAGGGACATTCCTACATGGACAACATCTTGCCTCTGGGAAAGGGGTATAAGAATTCCTGGAAACAATAGGAATCAAGAACAGAAATTGTATGGGAATGAGCCAAATGGTCATGAGGAAGACATGGGGTAGAATCAGACTGCCCAGTCTGGGCCCATGATAACATGGTGCCATGTTTCTATCCTCATTACTCTCTTCATCAATTGATACTTCTAAGAATTGGGGCAGCTAGGTGGTACAGTGGATAGAGCACCAGTGCAGGAATCAGAAGGACCTGAGTTCAAATCTCACCTTGGACACTTGACACTCACTAGCTGTGTGACCTTGGGCAAGTCACTTACCCCCAATTGCCTCATCCTGGCTCAACTCCAGTCATCCTGGTGAACATCTGGTCACTGGATTCAGATGGCTCTCTGGAGGAGAAGTGAGGCTCGTGACCTGCATAGCCCTCCAGCACTCAAAACGAAGTCAAGTGCTAGTCATGTCATCATTTCTCTGATGGCATGGTCTTCTTTGGCAACAAAGGTCGAACACACTTCTAAGAATGAGGCACAAGAAGAAAAACAAGGTGTTCAGAGATTGAAGAGGCAAGATCTATAGAGGCAATAACCTAGAACCTGGTTAGAAGAGGGAGTGTAAACTTCAGAAACTAATTCCATGGAGATCATAAAAAGATTTAAAGGACTAAAGTATTTGGATCATGAATCAAAAAATAAAAGTTAAGAATAGGCAAAAAAAGAAAAGAATGAAGAGTACAAGGTAAGAAATTCTTAATAGAAAATATTCAGGGGAAAATACAACTAACCAATTTAAAATATGTCCAATTTAAGCGAAATGACCAGATTAGCAATGTCTTCATTTATTTGTAGGCTGTACTTCTCACTCTGGATTTTCTTTACCATGTCATTGCAGCCTCCTTACCCTGCAAGTTCACTCATTCCTTGGACTTCTCATACTTCAAGTGCCTTCTCTCTCTTCAACCTTTTCCTCTCAATGGCAGGTCCCTCCCAGAACCCTCACTTTAAGGGAAAGAACCAAAGCAGCCATGTCTTCATCCTCTCCAGGCTACACTCCTCTTAGGACTTTCTCTACCACCATGTCCTCACACTAGTGTCTCCCCCTCTCCACCTGCTTTTCAGTTTCTTTTGAGGATCATCTTCCCCCACTGGAATGTAACTTCTTAGTGAACAGGAGCTGTCCTCTGTGCTTATATTTGCACTCTCAGTGTGGCCCTAGAGCATAGTAAGTGCTTAATAAATGTTTTTTTTGACTTGGTTAGGATAATCATGGATTAGGAAGATGATAGTGTTGTTGTATTCTATGCTGATTGTGACATATCTAGAGTAGTATGTTCAGTTTGGCCACCACATTTTAGGAACAATATTGAAAGGAAGGCAGAAGAAGATGGCCAAGGTGGTGAAAAATCTCAAGTTCATATCACATGTAGACTGACTGGCTGAAAGGACTTGGAATGTTAAATCTGAAGTAAAGATTTAAGGGGCACTTGATAGCTATTATTAAGTATTAGAATATGGTTATCAATGTGGTAAAAGAATTATTATTTATGTTCTTCTTGGCCTTAGAGAACAGAACTAACAACAATAGGTGTGAGTTGTGAAGAAACTTTTAGGCAATTCTAGGGGAAAAAACTTCCTAACAATTAGGGCTATCCAAAAATGAAATACCCTTCTTTGGGGGATAGTGGGGTCCCCCTCCCTGGAGGACTCAAAGTCAATCCTAGATGACCCATTTTCTTTTAAGATATTGAGGGAATTCTTGTTCAGGTAGGGTTATATTTGCTAGTCTCTGAGGTTTCTTTCAATTTTAAGATTCTATGAGTATTGAAAATGGGAGAAAATAGATAGAGCCCCTTCCTTCTCCCCTCCACCGAGGTTGACATATTGGTACCCTTGAAATACTAAAAGGACCTAGTAAAAGGAAACATTTTTGCAATGGATCCTCTAAGAAAGATTTAAGGAAAGAAAAAAGAACAAAAGCATACATGGAGGGGTACGGAAGAGTTGCAATATCTACCATAGCCAGTGAAATGACATATCCAAAAGAAGGAATAAATCCACAAGCAGTTTTTAAGCATCTACTATGTGCCAAGAATAGTGCTGAACTCTGGGGGTAAAGAGAAAGGGGAAAAAAGTTGGCAAGAATGAATTCCGTTAAACCTCATAAAAAGCTATTACTTATTCAAGTACCATAGTGAAATATGTAAATGGTGTTTCAACAAATTTTTTTTACAACAAAATGCCTGAAACAGATTTTCAGATTATTAAAGGTTGCTTTATATACTAAACTATACTTCCTTTCAAGTGCATAATTAATATGTGCATAGTAAGGTAAGGGCAGAGGAAGTGTTCATGAACAAAACCTATAATGTTGAGGGAGAAAGGCCCAAACATTAGAACAGGGTGCTGAGGACAGAGGTTCACCCATGAACATATGATCATAAATGGCAAATCACTATGTAGGATGAGATTAGTTGAAAATGAAAAGAATCGCAGAAATTGTAATGTGGTGGTCCTGGAGCAGCTAGGTATACAGTGGATAGAGTGCTGGGCCTGGAGTCTGTGAGTTCAAATCTGGCCTCAGACAAACTAGCTGTATGACCCTGGGCAAATCACTTAGCCCTGTTTGCCTCAGTTTCCTCATCTATAAAATGTGCTGGAGAAGGAAATAGCATCTACTCCAGTATCTCTACCAAGAAAATGCCAGTTAGGGTTACAAAGAGTTGAACATGACTGAAATGACTCAACAACAATGTGGTGGTCCCTTCTTTTTATGAACAGAAAAAAAAAAATCTCAGTGGTGGGATTTAGAGGAAAGAGAACTAGAGTTAGAAGGCCTGGATTTAAGTCTTGGCTTCATCCCTTACTAATCATACGACCTGCAGGAAGTCAGTTGACCTCTCTGAGCCCCAATTTAGTCTGTGAAATAGGGACAAAATTGTTGTGAAGGACAAATGGGACAATGTCTTAAAAGCACCTTTCAAATTACAAACAAAAACTGCCGAAAATAAATTAATATTGTTAATGTATCAGATGGTTAATCTTATAAGGAAAAATGTTTTAAAATATTAGTGCTATTTCTTATGTTTTATACTTCATTTGAACTCAAATGTTTCTAAGTGTAATTAATTTTATTCCTAAGTTAGATCTGGGAAAAGAGACAATGGGATTTCTAAGAAATATTTTGTTAATGAAGATCTTGTCACCATGTATTTTTAACAATAGCAAAAGTAATTTGCATCAATATTCTGGAGAGTTAACACTTTCTCCCCTCATTCTCCAAAAGAAGTGTGGAATTTCTTCAAGAGAATTTACCACTATCCTCCTAAAATTAGATCGTCCACATTTACACTCCGAGTTAGTGTCATTATTCTGAAAATAGCGTGGGACTGTAAATCTATAATCTCTGTACACTGAGGAGAAATGAGAATTTAGCTGAATAAATGCAGGAAATCCACTCCCAACATTTACTTTATGTTAATGACATATGTATATATGTGTATATATACATATATATGTACCTATGTGTGTGTATATACAAGCAAATACCCACATAATATATAGTTCCTTTTCATTTAACACCAACAAAGAAACAAAAACTGCCAAGGATATATACAGCTACACATATTCCCTGTTTAGCTTCAACACAGACTTGTAAAGCGATTAACTCAGATGTGTGAACAGTTATCAGACGTCACTGACTGGCTAAGACAGTCTGGTGTGCTAAGCCTTTGCTTTTGAATTTCCTCATTATGGGTGACACTGAGTGAGGGATGATTTATCACCAGTTAAACACACTACACAGATGGTCAGATACTTAATACATAACAAAGCAGAGCTTAGTTGTAATGACGTTTTATGGATTTTCTGTTTCTCCCAAGTCTTTAAATGCTGTAAAAATGTAGGTCTAATTGGAAACTTTTTTTTAAAGCTAGATAACATGAGTTCTGTATAATGTGTAAGTGAGTCAATGCATATTGGAAAGCAGTGTGAGTGGAATTCTAACCGATGTTCTAGGGAATTTAAATTCATGGTCATTATAGACTCAGCTGTGGATACCTCAGAGACCTTTATGAGATAAATCTGAGATCAATTTTCTTCTTGTATCAATATTGTGATTGAATTCAGCTGGAAGACGATTGCCTGCCCTAAATATAAATGTTTATTTGAGATTCAGTTTAATGTTTTCCATTCAATCCTGTACTTGGTCACAGGATGGACTAGTCCTAAACAATACATCAACAATATGCAAGCATGCAAGAGAATGAGTTCTAAATTTATCTTTGCATGGCTTTTTAATCTATTATCTATTTCACATTTCCTCCCCCCTTCTCCACAATGTAAACTCTTTGAAGGCAGAGATTGTTTTTATATTAGTAGGGCCCTATATAATTCCATATACAAAGCATATATTTAAAAAAATTTTGTTGCATATAAACAGATTACATATATATTATGTGTATATATACACATATATGTATTTCCAATCAACAATTTTCTGATTCATTATCATCAGACAAGCTTTTAAATTATGGAATTCACTTTTGTTTCTTTTTTTTTTTTTGATGAAAAATAATCATTCTCCAAACAATCATGTTAATGTGAGAGAACTAATGTTTCAAAAAAAATAACAACACTGACATGTTTGGCTGTCATTCAAATGAGCTACTGAGTTCTGTTATCTGTAGACTGATATTCTAATTTTCTCTAGTGTTTTAGATTTTTTTTTAAAATGGCAAACCAAAGTTGAAAGAATCTAGCAGATTCTAAGAGGGTCTGATCACGTCTGCCTCAGGGAAAACCCAGCATTTCCACCAAGAGAACAAAAATTGAGACCTATACCATAAGCAGAGGCCCAAGGCAAGTGCTGCTATTGATTTAGACTTTGACCCTCCCATCCAGGTTTGTCAGAAACATTGCCTAATTCAACTACTGAAGCTCTGCTTAGCAGATTTGAATCAGAACTATATTGTTAAGGACAGGTGAGGCAGGCTACCTAGATTCCCTTAGCGTGAACATTAGTCAGCTCTGCCATAATATAATTTGCTTAAAGGAGATGAAAAACTTGCAGGAGAGAGAAACCAGGGCAAAATTTGCATCAGCATGAAATAACAAAGGGAAGATGGGAGGAATATCTTATTTCAGAAGCTCAACAGCAATTCGGTTTCTAGGAATATATTTCCCCAGGCCTTATTAGTGTATGGTTAAAATTGCCATGCGTCTGCATAAGAAGCACTTAACTAATTGCTTATTTGTTGAATATGGCTCTTAGCCCTTAACCTAAGGTTGCAGAATCCCTGAGACCCAGGACAACACTCTATACATGCAAACCTTTGAATATTAATCATTAAATCAATCAACAAGCATTTATTAAGCTCTTTTTATGACTCAGGCACTGTGCTAAATTTTGATGATGCAAAGAAAAAGTAAAAATAGTCCCTGTCTTCAAGGAGTTTATATTCTAATATGTGAGACTATATATATATAGACATATATATATATATAGACATATATATATATATAGACATACACATATCCATATATGTGTATGTATATATGTAGGTTCACATGAAATACAGAGTAGATGGAAGTTAACTTTAAGGGAGAAGGCATTAACAGTGCAGGGGACTGAGAAAACCCTAGTAGAGAAAGCAGCAGTTGAGTTGACTCTTGAAGGAAGCATTCTAGACATAGGGCACAAAGGTGAGAGCTGTAACTAGGCAAGGATCTACCTCTTTGTGCTGTTTTGTTTTGATTTTAACAACTAGGAATTAATAATGGGGGCAGAACTGAGTGATTTTTAAGAACTCTGCAAAATGGGAGTTAAGGTAGACGAGGGGATGAGGACTGACTCAGTAGAGGAAATAGTGCTTTATTATCTGACACTAAATGAAAGACAATGTTACCCTTTTTTTATTTTCTCATATAAAAAAATCAACTTAAAGCACAAAGGTGAACCAGGAAGAACTTTACTTCATGAATACCTATACCTTTTGTGTTTCTCAAAAAAAAAAAAAAAAAAAGCCTGTCTGTGGGCAACATTTACAAAGCTATTTTTGGATTGTAAATTTGCCTCACCACAAAATGATGGATTTTACACATTTGAAGGGAATTTTTCTCTGTATTACCAACAGAGTAGCTTGAGAGTTCACATGGCAAGAAGCATTTCCCAAAGTAGGATAGGGATCTGGAAATTAACCTCTCTGGTGTCTGGTCACTTTGCCCAATTGTAACATTATCTTGGACATCAAAAGTGAGGCTATTATTTGACAGCTGCGGATATGGGACTTAAAGGCTCCCAATGTCATGGAAATTCAGAGCCTGAAAGCTTTAGATAATCCTGAGTCTCTTCTAATCCCAAGGGTCCATGTCCTAAAGGAGTAACACTACTCGGTATTCAGGAAGATCAGGTATAAGCTTTCAATCTGCACCTGTAAAAGGGTTGGCAAATTTTTCAGGGTACAAAGCATCCCTGAACCCTTTGTTTGCAAGCCACAAACATGCACTATATCTATGAATGCCTAGAATGTATGGGAAAATGCTGATAAATCTTTGAGAATTGGAAAATTTTCAGAATTCAGTTCCATCTTCTGTACTGGGTAGACTAAATTCCTTTGCTTCAATGTATGGAAGTAGACAGGTTGTTAAGTGACAGGACCTTTGAATCTCCTGGGCCTGTCATCAAGCAAAGCTTGATTTTCCCATCAGCCAGTTAACTGTTAAGCAGTATCTATGATAAAAAGCAGTTTTAGAATTCTAAACACTCATTTCCTGGGTCTGATCACAGAGTCATTACTAATTCTGCAAAAACAACAATAACAAAAAATTTTCTTATACTACTGAACTACTGATCTTATCTAGGGGCAGGCAGGTAGTGCAGTGGATAGAGCACCAGTGCAGGAGTCAGGAGGACCAGAGTTCAAATCTCACCTCAGACACTTGACACTCACTAGCTGTGTGACCTTGGGCAAGTCACTTAACCCCAACTGCCTCATCCTGGCTCTTCTCCAGTCATCCTGATGAATATCTGGTCACTGGATCCAGATAGCTCTGGAGGAGAAGTGAGGCTGGTGACCTGCACAGCCCTCCCTCACTTAAAACAAAGTCAAGTGCAAGTCATGTCATCATTTCTGTGATGGCATGGTCTTCTTCAGCAACAAGGGGCACACACACACACACACACACACACACACACACACATGCACGCGCGTGCGCTGATCTCATCTAAATTTGACTTCAGCCTTGCTATTATTGGGCAGCGAGGTGGCGGCCTAGAATCAGGAAGACCTGAGTTCAAATCTCACTCAGACACTTAATAGCTGTATGAAACAGGACAAGTCACTCAACCCAATTTGTTCAGTTTCATCACATAAAGTGAACTGATGAAGGAAATGGCAAACCACTGCAGCATCTTTACCGAGAAGACACCACGTCAGGTTACAAAGAGTTGGACATGACTGAAAACCAAATACCAACTTCCTATTGTGACTCCTAAGAGACAGGAAGCCATTCTGGTTTTTAGCTCTTGGCATCTACACCAATACTCATCTTATTGTTTAAAATACCTGTTTGTTGAACTGATTTCTACATGAACAGTCAATTCTTCTTCATTTTACTTTACTAATAATTCAATTTTCTAAATTTAAAGAAACTGTCATGGTTCTGTGATGCAAGTTTTCACCCATGTTTTCTTCTTAAGATTTTTCTTGAATATTTCACGAGACAAACAATTGTGCAGATTTTTTTTTAATTTTGTATCTAGTAATTATAAATGAAGAAAAAATAGAGCAAATCCTTTTGTATTAGCACGTAGCCCTTAGAGATCAAATTTAAATGTAAAAATTTAGTCCCCAAAATGTGAAGCTAATCGTCGAAGGTCATACAAGCCATCACATGAGAACAGGATTTAAACAGGTCCTCTGTGAATCCACTGTTTTCTCTACTATAGCATACTGTGAGGTTTAAACATTAAGATGTGTTTGAAAATTTGGTCTTGACTTGGAGAGTTCTCTTTCCTTCTAGAAACTCCAAAGATTCTAGACAGGTGGCTATTTTACTAATAGAAGGGGTATTATAGTTCAGGAAAAGTCTTATTTCAAATAAATCTTTTCTGAAAAGATTTAAGGATCACTTCCTTGTCTGTCCCCAGTACTATGTCCCCTTCTGGTTAATAACTTGAAATGTGATCTTTGTATAACGATAAGCTAAAACTGACTCCATAATGAAAGGATTTGCTTTGGAGTATCGTTATACCCTTGTGCATAGAAATTCTAAAACTATTTTCCAAATGCCATTAATTTATTGTGGTTTAAATAAGAGTAATAAATACTTCTAGGTCTTTGGGGTCCTTTTTATAAAAGCAGAATGGAAGCTTTATGCAATAGGGTGCCTTAGCACTGTAAAATAATTGAAACAAGTACACACATTCACATTGAAATTGTGCCTGATGGACTAAAATGATCTAGTGAAATTCTAAGAGCAAAAAAAATTAAATTAAACCTAATTGATACTGTAGTAAAAAGAAATATTAAATATTTCTACCTTGTTCTTGCTTGAAATTTCATTGCTCAGTTCAGTGACTTACCTTTGTTCTCTGCTCTAGTTTTATCCTCCTCTTCAAGTAAAAGACAAGTGGTAGCATCCTCAAGAGATGAAATGCAAAGCAAAAGTCCAAGAGACATGTCCCTGTTTCAGACATGCCTTATAAGAGAATCTGTTTCTGAATTTGAACAAGGATTCTTCTCAGAATATAGATGTAACTCCTCCAACAAAACCTAACTTGGATAGCTTATTGAGGAAACCATGTTGGTTACCCTGAGTCTGGGAAGGTTAGGCCAAAAGAGCACAAGCTCCCGCCCATCCTTAACAGGGTGAAGTGCTTCAAGTCTAAATTCATAGCATTTAAAATGAGGGAGTTAGAATGGATGACCTTTAAGGTCACTCCCAGTTCTGTATCTCTGACTCTACTGATGTCACTGAGGAGCTTAGACAGTTTGATTCTGTTACCTTAAGGCCAGAATTCAGAGATGGTGTTACTGTTATCACTAATGTTATTATTGGCAACAATAACCACTCTAGATTATCGGTTCTCAAATTGTGGTCCAGGGATCCCTGGGAGTTCCTGAGACCCTTTCAGGGGATTCTCAACATCCAAACTATTTTCATAATACTAAGAAGTTTCCATTTCTATCATGCTGAATATTGATAGATATAACTCACATAAACAAAGGATCTTTGGGGGTTGTCAATAGTTTTAAGAGTATAAAGGAGTCCTGAAAATAAACCAAAACCAAATCAAACCAAAAGTCTGAACAATGCCACTCTAGGTTACAGAGATGGAGCACGCAGATGAAATTCTCAGACCTTGAAACTCTAATGGACAGTTGTAATGCACTTTTATGAAACAAACACATTCCTAAACAGGAATGTTTATTGAACTTTAGTAAATCATACAGCATTATGGGAGCTGACTATCTTAAGGAATTCTATTGTGAATCCTCTTGAAAAATAAATCATTGCTCCTTATGTTATCCTTTCTTTAAATATAATTTTTAATATTTAATTTCACTTAAATCAAGGCAATTTAAAGTGATCAAGAGTAAGAAATTTTGTCAATTGTCAAAGGAATCCAGTCTAGTACATCTTATTATTACACAAAATCTTATATCTTATCCACTGTGGGGCCAGTTTGATGATTGGTAAGTCCCTGTCTGGAACCTTCATATTGTTTGAAGTGCCAGCCATCACTTCCCTCCCAGCTTACTCTCTGGATTACTCCATCTGTCTATCAACTGCCTCTCCTTTCAACATTCCCTTTATGTTTTGTTTTCCTCTGTCTATTGAGTGTAGGCACAAATTTATTTTTGTGTCCCTAGCAATTAGCACAGTACCTTATACTTAATAAGGGCTTAATCTCTCTCTCTCTCTCTCTCTCTCTCTCTCTCTCTCTCTCTCTCTCTCTCCCTTCCTCCTTTGTATAAATAATATCAGATTCTCTGAAATAACACATAAATAAAATAACTTGCTGTCACATGTGATACATTTAAAACTACGCTTTGATATCATTCTGTGTGAGGTACTGTAGTGGGTAGAACAATGGCTTCATAGGTTACTCAAGTTTGGATACCATCTCATCTGTCACTTAACTATATAATCATGAGTAAGTCACCTAGGATCATAGGACTATAAGGTAATTGATTTAGAGCTGGAAAGATACTTAGGAGGTCACTGAGTCCATTTCCCTCATTTTACAGTGAAGAAACTGAAGTCCAGAGAGGACTTGCCAATGGTCATACAGATAATGATAAGTGGTAGAGCTAGGATAGTAATCCTTGTCCTGTGACTCTAAATTCATTGTTTTTTCCACTGTGCTACATTCTGATCCTTCATTTTTTAAATGAGGATAGTAATGTCTTATCTCCTTAACAGAGTGGTTGTAAGGAAATTGTTTTGTGAGCCTCAAAATTCTAATAAATATGAATTATTACCCACATGTTGACCAGAAACAAAAAAATTATCAAAAAATAAAGTATCATCTTGCTGCTTTAGCTTCGATCATCTTACAGCTGACACCTGAAAGGGTGGGTTTACAAGTCCCATTATGTTCACTAAACATACGTGGATCTAATTTTAGCATCATTTTTCTTTCACAGTCATAGTTTTACTTTTTGAAAATAAGTAGATTATAACATGTAAAATTCATGAAAAACATGAAATTTGGACATGTGTTTTTTGGTGTCCTCATGAATTTGTGGTTCACAGAACCACAGAATGGTGGGGATGGGGCCTCAGAAATCAGCTAGGCACTAGCCTATGCAATATAATGGCAACAGGGTTGATCCTGACCCTGAGGCAATCACTTTTGTCACAGTCTCTGATATTGGTCAACAATCATTGTTGACACCATCTCTGTCACTAGTAAACAATCAGCCTTTACTCCATCATTTCAAAAGGAATCATGTCCTTCAGCAAGGGGTCAAAATATCTGTCCCATAACAAGGGACCAGTGGGCATGCCCAGTTCCTTGGGAAATGCCCCTGTCTAGCGGATTAGGAGTTTCCAAGATTATTCTCAATACATTTCTAATGAGTGGCCATTCAGCCTTTGCCCAAAGACTTCTAATGAATAGGTGTCCCCCTTGTACTTCCTTCAACATCTATTCCACTTTTAGATAGCTATAATTGTTAAGAAATGTTTCTTTACTTAACAGATTTTTGTGTTACTCGAATATAAATAATGCCCAAATTTGCCTCTGTGTAATTTAGGATCATAGATTTAATCTAATAGTCTTTTCTCCATTTTAATACTTTGCAACCCACGTGATGCATTTGGCACGTTTGACCCTCCTCTTCTCTTTGATACTCTTTCTTCTCTAGATTTCTGTGACCCTATTCTTTTCTAGTTCACTTTTTATTACTCTTTAGCAATCTTCTTTTCTGGCTGATTATCTATATCACACCCCAGCTGTGGGTGTTCCCCAAAGTTCTCAATGAGGACCTCTTCCTTTTTCTCTATTCTCTATAGTTTATAACTTCAGCATTATCTTTGACTTCTCAGGTTCCCAGCCCATGTAAGTAATCTGTTGTCAAATCTTGATATTTCTTTCACAATATTTCTCAAATCTGAGTCCTTTAAGCTACTCACACAGTACAGGCCCTTAACCCTTTCAGTCTAGGTTCTTTCAGTAAATGTCTCATTGGTCACCCTACATGCAGTAGGGTGACTGTTCTAGTCCACTGAACACACTTCTGCCAAAATACTTTTCTTTAAGCACAGATGGGACCAGATGACTATCAATCAATTCCAGTGGTTTCCAAACAGCCTCCAGGATAAAATATAATCTCACCTAAGCTTTAAAAGCAACCTGGTTTACACAGCCAGACCCCAATTTATCTTTTCAGTCTCAATGGACTTTACTTTTCATCCTGTGCTCCACCAACCAGCCAAACTGACTTTCTCTCTGTTCTTCACATATGATATTCTGTCTTTGCACTGACCATTCCACATGCATGGAATACATACTCTCTTCACCCCAATCTCCCAGAGTCCCTCTCTTTCTTTAAAGCACAACTTCTAAGTCATTTTCTACACGAAGCCTTTCCTGACTACCCAACTGCCAATGCCCTCCTTTCCAAACTACCTTGGAGTTTAACTATCTGTATACATATTTGTTTTGGTTTACTTTATCTTTTCTCTACATATTTTATCACATGTACTTCTCATTTCCCTCATTAAAATGCAAACTATGAGAAGATAGTATGTCATTCTTTTTACTAGGTCCCTAGGACCTAGAACATAGTAGGTGCTTAAAAAATATTTGTTCATTGATTCAGCTAGTCCAGGAGTGGGGAACCTTCAGCCTTGAGGTCATGTTGCCCTCTAAGTCCTCAAATGTTGCCCTTTGACTGAATCCAAACTACACAGAACAAATGCCCTTAATAAAATGATTTGTTCTGTAAAGTCCAAAGGCCACATCCAAGGACCTAGGAGGTCACATGTGGCCTCTAGGCCTGAGGTTCCCCACCCCTGAGTTAGTCCAACTTCTTGATTTCACAGTTGTACAAAGTAAGGCTAAGAGAAATTATCTACCCATTCCTTCTAATTCTGCTCTCATGTCCCTACTGTCTTCTCTTTCTACATCTTTCTTCAAGTGG
Source organism: Notamacropus eugenii (assembly GCF_028372415.1). Taxonomy (NCBI): domain Eukaryota; kingdom Metazoa; phylum Chordata; class Mammalia; order Diprotodontia; family Macropodidae; genus Notamacropus; species Notamacropus eugenii. The sequence continues at coordinate 293,188,085 of NC_092875.1, read as the reverse complement.
CCAGTTAATGTAACGGAAGGTCTTTCAATGTCCTGGTCATCTTTATCTGGAAGTTCTTCCCATGTAAATCTTGTGATTGTCATAAAAACCCTTTTAAAAGATCTTTTAAAAATCGACTAACTAGAAGCACAATGAAAAAAAAAACTGAAAAATAAGAATTTTTGATAGCATAATACAATACCAACAATTCAAAAATAGATTACAAAATCATATTTTCTTGCTAATCTCTTTGCTATTAAAATATCCATTTAAATGATCTATATTTTAATAATCTTGGCAGTACTTGTGAATTACTTTTTTTATTAGATAATAGTATAAGAAGGTAGTTGAAAATAATCCTAAAGAGGAAATCTTCCTCTTAAGTTGTAAAAAAAATGTATTATGCAAAAATTTCATTGAGTTGGTTTTGTTTCTTTGGTAAAGTATCACAAAAATAGTTTCAATTGATAAAAAAAATCCCAAGAATTATAATTTTATATTCCTGTCGATAAAACAAAATCTTTTGAATTATGATGCTCTCCTAGGTTTTATACTCATTTACTATGATTGCCAACTTTCTGAGTCACACAACTTGACTGAGAGGAAGTAAAAATGGAAGTAAGGGGAAGGTGCTAAGAAAGCTATGTTCTAAAAGAATCAGTATCCACAGCATGAGAAGTATTGGGTAGTGTGACAAGAAGGGTTTCCCAACAAACTGAGCTTGAATTAGTTTTGACATGTTGCAATAGGCTCTAGTTAAAATCTCAGCCCTCTTATTTTAGGTACAGGCACACCTCTCATTACCATGACCCAAATGTGGTTTTGCAACAGCACCATGAATACAGTATAAGCAAACCTTACTTTAACATCGTGAAAAACCTACTGTAACAACATCCACTGATTACTACACACAAATAAATGGTAGCCAATTAACTGAAATAGTGATTGTGAAGAAGAAATGCTAACTCTCTGATCTTATAACTACCGTTATCTTCTTTATACATATTAGCATCACTCCTAAGGAACTGTCCCCTATACTGTTTTCATCTAATGTCACATTTCTGAAAAAAAAAAAAAATTAACACTATTTGATAGGTGGAGTCATGCACACATACACATTTAAACCAATCAGAGCCTTTCCCCATCAATAATAAATTTGGGTACAGTTCAAACAAATGGCTTCCTTAGCATCACATCTCGTTTTTTCCTTTTTTAAAAATACGTGATATCCCTGCTCCAGTCTCCATCATTAAAAGACTTCATTTCCTAGACCCACAAAGATAAGGATACAAAAGCACCAAAAGAACAAAATCAAAAGAAAAAAATCCTAATGATATCTTGTGTTGAGCCCACAGTGTAGCAAAGACACTAACCAGCTGTCAGGGAACAAGACAGCATTGTCTGCAGCATTGTTAAAACTCGGTCCCAGCTGTGCTTTGTCAGTGGCCGGGTAACAAGCATAGCAGTGATTCGACGGGGCGTGCATTCTCCCTGACATTTTCCCCAAGTGCCTTTTTACAACTCCACTTCTATTAATTAACTTCATCTTTTCAACATGTGCTGTAACTGCTTCTTTGGTGGATATTTTAGTGGTGAAATCCATGCTGAACTGCGCTACAGCTGACCAGCTGTTGGAGAGCCATCGCAAAACCCAAAATAAAATCGACTCGCTAAGATATTTGGAATAAAGGATAAGGTAATTACAAGAATGAAAGAAGACTCCCCTTTATGCCCTCAAGGAACTTTCATTCTATTGTAGGGTTAAAATTTGAATAGAAATCAGCAAACATAAAGCAATTTCAATACAGTGCTAACTAGTGTGGGAAGGAAAGAATCAGGAAAGATCTTGGGGGGGGCACATGAACTTGTGCTGTCAGATCTAGAAAGGATTTTAGATGGTAATCTAGTCCACCAGTTCTCAAACTTTATGATTTTAGGACCCCGTTTCACTCTTAAAAATCATTGAGGACACCAAAGAGCTTTCGTTTATGTGGTCTATATCTTTCTATATGTATTTACTGTATTTGAAAATAAAATTAGTATATTTTAAAATGTTTATTTTATTCATTAATTTAAATAACAAAAGAAGCTCATTACATATTAACATAAAAAAATTTTATGAAGATAACTTTTACAAACAAAATATTACAGCAAGAGGAGTGGTCTTGTTTTTTCTTAGTTTTGCAGATTTTAATAGAAGTTTAATAGAAGACAACTGGTTCTCCTATCTGCTTCTGTATTCAATAGGTCATGAAAATGTTTTGGTTGAAGCACGGAAAGAAAATCTGGCCTCACACAGATAGGTATTATTACAAAACTTGTTTTGACCTTGCATATATCCTGAAAGTCTCTTGGAGACTGCCAGAAGCCTGAAGACCAGACTTTTGAGAACAACTGATTTAGTTTAATCCCATGTTTTAAAGGTGAAGGGCCAGGATCAGACAGAGGTGTGTCTTGTCAAAGGTCACGCAGGAAAAAAAAAACACCAACAGAGTGGCTATGACGCACTCTTTGGAAGCCTGAAAAATAATGAAAGGCAATCTTTTTGATAATGTGTTTCAATTCAACTTCTAAATATCTTTATATTATAATTCAAGAAAAGGGCAACATTTGAGGTTGAAAAGGCAGAAAATTGAAAAGGCAGAAAATTGAAAATCCAAAAACTTTGTGTGAACTCTATGGAATTTGTTGACAAAGAACATCACTAAACTAAATGGAAACAAAGGCAAATCATGCATTCAGAAGAGGAAGTTTCCATTTTATTACAGATATAGTTTAGATTGATCAATGAGGAAAACTTTCACCTGATTTGCCAGAGCACCTTTTCAGGGTTAGAATTGCCTTGGAGAAGCCAAATGATGGAAAAATGCCTGTGCATCTATAATATAATTTTGATTACTAGAATCTCTTACCTGGAAATTTTGTGATAAAGAAATGTGTTGGTAGAGATTAAAGAAATGAAGTTTAAGATGCTCATCACCAATGAATAAAATCCCATAGGATATTAATCATCTGGCTCCATGGCAGAAGAGAAGTAGAAGTGGTAGCAGGAAGAAACCAACAAAATCATTAGGAAAATTGCTCGGATGGGGAAAAGAGATATAAGAATAGAGCAGGACCTTTCCTGCAAAGTGAAAAGATAAAAATAGACTTTATATAGCATTTTTAAGGACTGCAAAACACTTTGTATATGTTATTTGACTCTCAAAACAAATTGGCCATGCAGGGATGGTTATCTCCATTTTACAGAGGAGGAAAGGGAGGTTCAGTGAGGTCAAGTAACCTGTCTGCAGTCGCACAGCTATTAAGTGTCAAAGTAAAAACTGAATACAAGTTTTCTTGACTCGAAGACCAACATTCTACCCACTGTGCCAATTCCTTGCCACCTGTCAGAACATTATAATTGACAGATATTATCCTGTTGTGATGCTCTGAAAATTCAAAGTACATTACTATTTGCTTTTAATAATATTGAAAAATGGCTAGGAGACTTGATGCCAATTATTAGTATAAAGAATGAAGTTTCTCTGCTAAATAGAATGCTTTGTATTTTAGGAACAATAATAAAGGAATGTGGGATGCATTCCAAGGGCTTCTGCCCACCTACTCACACAGTGTGCATATATAAAGTATGTCTGGTAATTTGCTGTCAGGAAAGCAGGAAAAAAAGCAAGGAAGGAGAAAGTAAGAGACGAAGAAAACTTCTCATATAGAAAGAGACAGAGATATCCATTTAGGAAGGAAGGATGGAAAGAAGGAAGGGAAGGAAGGAAGGAAAGAGAAAGAAGAGGAAAAAAACATTTCTTTGTTGAGAGGGAAATATGGGGGATGGACTAAACAAATTTGCTGAACAAAAATGCCTCTCGAGAAACACGTCCACAACTGCAGCCAATCTTTGCAGTCACCTCAGTAGTTTGAGATTGTGTTTAAGAAAAAAGCTGCACACTTGTTTCTCTAAAGTCTCCTAACTAAACATTATAGAACTTTCTCAATCATTATCTCTGTTTAAATTAAAAGAAAACATTTTATTTGCTATGTGTAGGTCACTGCAGTAACTTAAGCAAATTAAAATAACTCCTAAGAGGAACATATGAATGCAGTCTTTCTCCTAATGCTATCTCTCATCCTATTGAAGTGACTGCAAAGCTCAGCTGCAGCTGTTGAAGTGTTTCTCTAGAGGCATTTTTTGCTCAGCAAATTTGTTTTTGTTATTTTAAAGTCTCTTGCCTTGACCTAACATTTCAAGTCACTCATCCCTATCTGTATCCAAGAAGCTGTATCAACAGCAACAGCAAATGTTAGGTTGTTTTTATATCCCTACTATTCACTCAGTATAAAAATATTCCCAGTAAAATGTTGACAAAGGATCTTGGCTAAGTGTTTACAGCTTAAATACTTAACACTGGGAGTTATGCACTCAATCAAGTTACAAGTCATGCTACTGTATTGTCAACAAGTATACACTTTGCACAACCAAACTAGAGAGGAAGTCTTTTTTTGTAGAATCTCAGAATCAGAAAGGAGCTCAATAGTCATCTGGTCTAACACATATCTGAAAAATAATTTCTGTATAAGATATTAAAAAAAAGGTTAACAAACTTTTGCCTCTTGAAACTTCAAAGCTTCCTTGAAAGTTCACTACAGCGTCTTACCTACAGGAGATACCTCCTGATTCTCCTAGTTGTTAATGCCCCCTCCTCAACCTACTTTGTATATATTTACTTATCTGTATCTTTGCTGTATTTCACCCTGCCCATGTTGCTTCCTCTTATTGTGAACTTGGGTAGACTTAATAGAGAATAGAAGGTCCTGGTGGGCTATGATCCATGGGGTCATGAAGAACTGGATATGTCTAAATGACAAAATTTCTCTTATTAGAATGTAAGCTCCCCAGGGCACAGATTGCTTTATTTTTTGTTTGTTGTTGCATGCTTAGCACTTAATAAGATATTGTATGCATGCTAAGTTCTTAATAAATGTTTTTTCATTCATTTATTCATTCACATGAATTCATGAAATGCAAGTGTTATTGAGAGGTAGTAATAATTCCAAAATTTTAAAGATACCTCAACTCAAATTGTGCTTTTAGTCAATAAAGTGAAAACAAGATATTCTTTAATGAATAAAGTAGCATATTTCCTTTTTAATTATATTAGTACACATCTGGGATTATAAGTCTGACCTATTATTATCCAAACTTACTTTTGATTTTTTCCCCTTGGATTTGTATTCTCTAAATCTTGTAACCAGGAACACTCATTTTTGAAAAGGCTCAAAAATTCAGGGATGCAGTCTATTGCAAGAGAGCCACACACACACACACAAACACATGCACACACAAAATGATTATAACTACTTTTCATGATAATTAAGACTGTGCTCTAGGCAAAAGAAAACCAAAACCAAAAACATTCCATGTTTCTTTGTAATCTTATGTCCTTTATTTTATCTATCTAATCACATTCTTCTGAGGAGTGGTCCATAGACTTCAGCAGATTGCCAAAAAGGCTCTGAGATACCAAAAATGTTAAGAATCCCAGTCCCAGTGGACCCATTCCTTTGAGGAATTCATTTATTCTTATCTGTTGTACTTTGGAAATTTGGATAAATTGTTTGAAATATATATAGCTTCTTATGTGAGCCTAGGAGGTCCTCCAATAAACACATTGATAAATAAATGTATAAACAGTGCCTCAAGTTATATAAATCATCAGTTTCATAAACAGGGGGGGTGCATGCTTGTCAGAGGTGTTAGGTATTTTCATGGAGTAGGAAAAAAGAGATCAAGGGCAGAGACTTCCTTAAAGAGGGATTCCTCAGAGACGGTCGTCCATATGCTCCTGTTTGGGGATGGCATTATGCAAAGCATTTCAAAGTCTTCTAAATGACATGTACCACCACTCAAAAGAGTGGTCCTGAAGAAGTATAGACTGGATTGCCTTTGGAAAACTGAATTTCTTATAATAACCCCAAGTTTCTTTTGGAAATAAAGGCCCATTTCTTTAATATTATTTCCAAACTGCTACATGGCTGTGACTCATGAGACATCAAAATATCTACAGCATCCCCATAAATAACATTTTCCCCCACAGTGCAAAATACAAGCATTTTAATAATAAAAGCTTTCTATGAAATGATGACCAAACTAATTCATATATTTATCTTTCATTAAATTTATGTGTAAATGAATCTGCCCTTCCTTATTTTATCTCCTCAAAGTCCCTAAAACTAGCTATAGAAAAGACAATTTAGGGGTTGTAATAAGACTGTGCATGTCAGGGCAGAGTGCATAGAATGGCAGAAAATTGAGGGAATGGGAAAATGGACAACAGGGGAGGCAGTGGATAAAGCCTTGGATCTGGAAACAAGAAGATCTGAGTTCAGACGTTCACTAGCTGTGTGACCTTGAGTCATCTAACCTTTGCTTGCCTTATTATTCCCATTTTACAGATGAGGAAATTAATAGTACCTATCTCACCAGGTGGTTGTGAGGATAAAATGAGAATATTTGTAAAGTTCTTTGCAAATCTTTAAATGGTATATAAATGCTACCTATGATTATTTAGTTCAAAATACAATTTTTTCATGTTAACAAGAAAGGGTATATAATGATACTATAGTTATACTGTCATATTTACTTACATATTCTAGTCTCATAATTACTAATATATTCATATTCCATGTCTCTTCTTCTTTTTTAACAATGAATTATTACCTAGCTTCCTTATGTGACCACCTGCTCCCAACATGATCACATTCTATTAAGATATTTTTATATTGATTTATGACAGTAGTAAAAAGATCCTTTTACATTCCAATACATCTCATTCCTATTGGGGGACCTGAAGGGATTTGATCAGTATCTACCCAAAGAAATCAGTCCCTTTAAGATTCATCTGATCTGAAACTCAAAGTATTAAAGGACATACTACAGTTCTGAAGATATAAGAGACCAGAACACCTGAATAGGAAGCATCTTAACATTAGGGAATGTATTTGGGATGTATTAAGGTTGGAGATTTTCAATGAATGGGACTAAAGAGAGATGACTGAACCAACTGTCCTTCCATGTGAAAAGGGCAAAAGGGAAATTTTAAGTTGAGTTAAGCATCCCATGACTGTCTCCCCTTAAATGAGATTTAGCCTTACTTTTAATTTTCCTATTTCTCTATTGAACTTCTTTCTTCCAGTTTTTTCCCAGAAGCCTAGTTTAAATTAGCACAACAGTGTGACTGAGGGCCACAATTAAACTCTACTTGAAGTATGCACCTTTTTCATTTTTACATTATTAATGCAAATTTGATGAAGGCAGCTCACTAGGTAAGAACAATGCTACATTCCAGTTAGTTCTGGAACTCTGGAATTTATAGGACATGAGAATATGTGGCTCCTAGGATTTAGGAATCTGTCTTGTGTTTATGAAGTTTTCATGTACCATTTAAAATATTTAAATGCTATAGTGTGCTACTCTTTTCTCTTATGTTCAGCAAATACCTGAATGCATCACAGAAATTATTAGACTCAAGGACATTCAACTTGCAAGGTTTTTAACAAAACAAATGAAAGCTCATTATGGTTTGGTATACATTTGCTTCTTAAAGGATTCTGTAATTCAAGGGCCATGTGGTGTGTATGTCATATGATACACTGGTTGCCATGGTGAAAAAACGAGCTTTTCCACTAAAAGAAGTAACTTTGCCCTTTTGCTCAAAAGCATTGGTTCCCTCTGATTCTAAAGTATTTCTCTGCAGTGCTAAAAACAGGTAGCACAAAATGAGGAAAATCATCTCAAGAAGAAACTAGTTTTATTCACTAATTCTTAAGGCTATCAGGTTTGGAAATTAATTCAAACAAAGGAGTCAAACAGATATTACCAGTAATTTGGGCCACTTGGCATTGAAAATTAAGAAATCTTGATTTCATTAGCTTGAAGGAGGCTAAGGCAATCACCAAGCTCAGGTTAAACAAGATTTAAACATCAGCTCCTGAGGGCAGATATTATTTTGGCTTTTGTTTTTGGTTTAAACTCAATGGCCTCTGAGAATTTTCTAGCTCTAGGTCTATGTATGACTTAGGTCTCAAGGTCCTCTGATGCTACCATCTGCTAATAGTAGTATACAATCTTAACACAGTCTTCCTAGCACCTAGCCCTGTGCCCAGCACACCTAGTAGGTACTTAACAAAAGTATGTTGAATTTGAATGCAGCTAGGAATAATTCCAAATGTACTTGAATTCATATTCTCTAGTAAGTGTAAATGAATGTATGTAAATGAAGATGAGTGACAGAGTTGGAGAAGAAAGTAGGAACCCAACCATGTAGTAGTGAAGACAAGAAGTCCTGAGCCAAGGAACTGACCAGGAACAAAACATGGATTAGGCTAGATTAGCAGTCTACTGCTAGCTGAAGTAGAAGGAGATTTTCTTCCAGGGATGCTATGTGGTCACAAATCTTAAAACAGTACAAGCTCCCCAGATTGCAGTTTGACTTAGGCTTGAGCCCCAACTCTGACTCATTAACTGTACAGGTGTACAGTTAGCTTAAGCTTTTTAAGCCTCTGAGTTTCCTCATATGTAAAATGGAGTAATAATACCCACTATCCTTAGCTAACAAGGTTGTTGTAAGGAAAATGTTTTTTAAACAACACACCACTAAAATAAATGAGCTAGACAGATTAAATAGATTAAAATACAGTAGTCCTGGTCCTCAAATCGAAAAGGGGGAGGGAGAGCTCTGCAAACTCCAGTTTGCATAGAAAGATACATGGGATATACATTTGTTCTCCTCTCTACCCCTTTTAAGACAAACTCTTTCCCATCACAAGAATAAAGTGACCTCTGAAGAAGTTTTCTTGGAAAAACAGGACTATCTTGTAATCACAGAACTATCATGTATTGATTCCCAAAGTTATCATATTCAATTCAGAGGTCAAGCTATGGATATCACCTCAAAGTTATCTTGCTACAGTTGTAACAGTCCAAAAATACACCCCTTAGGAACCCCTTCCCCTGGTTTTCAGTAATGAATGACGCCATCAACCAAGACTGTAAGTTATCACCTAATTAGCATATATGCCAGATAATCCACTACTTTTTCCTATATAAGCTTTAGCATGACTCCTGTTAGGTTGCAAGTTCCTTAAGGAATTCATTTTCCTTAAGAAGCTCTGTCACCAAGTTTACAATAAAGCTGTCACCAGTTTTACAATAAACCTTTGCCACCTTGACTTAAAGAAGGCTTCAGTTTGTGAATTCATTCCAGATGACTCTGTCTTGTATTCTGTTCTTTGGGGGGTCCCTGAACCCCTTAAACCACATCACATCCACACATGGTGAAAATTTCCTAAGGACATAATGATATATTTAAATAGTGAAAAATATACTGTTCCTTGTCCCCAACCATGTCTAACAATTTCAAAAAATGTAAAGATTGTGATTTGTTTCAAGGAAATTATTGAAGAAAAGATATTTTTAACTCACCCAAAATAAGAAAAGAAACAAGGAAGATCAAAGACTGTCAATTAGATGGGACCTGTCTACAACATCCCCAAAAAGTGATCATTCAGCATCCACTTGAATGTTTCTTGTGAGGGTGAGCCCGCTACTTCCCAATGTAGTCCACTGAGACAACTCCAAATACTAAGAAATTTTCAAATATGTCCAGTCTAAATCTGCCTCTCTACAGCTTCTATCCATTGCTACATTTTCTTCCTGCTAGGATCAAATAAAGCAAACCTAATCCCTCTTTTATATTGCAGCCCTTCAAATATTTAGACAGCCAGCATCAATTCTGCACTGTCTTCTCTAGGCTAAACAATCCCTCTTTCTTCAGTTGATCTTTGTGTGAAATGGTCTTGAGTTTCTAGTACTTCTGATAATCTTTCTCTGAATGTACTCAAGGTTTGTTATTTTATTAAAAGATCTCAGGCTAGATGTTGAAATGGGTTAAGTGCTACACCATATGACTGAAAATCTCACATAGGATAATTATATGTTCAGAACAACTAAGGATATTGGCTTTTAACAGTTGTTATATTATTAATTATTAACCTGTTGAATAAAGTTATTTTTTAATCCACTAAACATCTATCTTGCTGAAAATTGCGATATGATTTTCCCCCCTTCCCAATAGAGGGAGGAGTCATGAGCCCTAAAATTTGAATCCTAGCTCTGTTGTCAGGTGTCTGCTTAGGTAAGTCACTTAACTTCATTCAGTTTCAGTTTCATCACCTCTAATATAAAGTAGCTGGATTAGATAATTCCTAAGGTGTCTTTTGGTTTTAACATTCTACAATTTATGTATCAATTTTATTTTGAAGGACCAGTTTTGAAAAGAAACAACAACAACAGAAAAAAATCACAGCGTTTTCTAGTTGGAAGGGATTTCAGTGTTGGAAGCTATTTACTTTAATCTTTACCTCTAGAAGTTACATTAATCAGTCAGTGTTTAGTTGTATAGTTCCTACTATGTGCCAGGCACTGTGTTGGGTGCTGAGGATATAAATACAAAAGTTTTCCAGTTGTGTCCAACTCTCCATGACTTCATTTGGGGTTTTTTTGCAATGACACTGGAGTGGTTTGCCGTTTCCTTCTTCAGCTCAATTTGCAGATGAGGAAACTGAGGCAAACAAGGTTAAATGACTTGCCCAGGGCCACATATCTAGTAAGTGTCTGAAGTCAGATTTGAACTCAGGAAGACAGGTCTTCCTGACTCCTGGCCCATCACTCTGTCTACTGTGACACCTACCTGCTCTAGGCACTTAATATAGGTACATTAGTTAAGTTGAATTCAATAGGCAAACACAGGTCTCTGAGACCCACGATTTAGGTTTGAGCCTCAGCTCCGATGCATTAACTGTATAATCTTGGATATAAAGTTAACAACCTTTTTAAACCTCTGAATTTCCCCATATATAAAATGGGGTAATAATACCCACTCCACGTAGCTATCAGGGTTGTTATAAGGAAAGTGTTTTCTAAGTAACAAATCACTAAAATAAATGAGCTAGAGGGATGAAATAGATTAAAATGCAGCAGTCCTGGTCCTCAAATTGAAAGGGGGGGAAGCTCTGTAAGCACGAAAAACCTAGAAAATAACTACATGCCAATTTGCATCAAATTCAGGATGATATGGCCCAGCAGTATAAGCAGCAAGGAAATCAATAGAGATCGATGGAAAGAAATAATGAAAAGTTAGTAAACTTCAGCTGTAGTAAAGAAAGTGGTTTATCCACAACAAATGACATAATAGCATCTGCTATCATGAACACAGTAGGCACTTTAATAAATATTTATTGAATTGAATTGAACACTAGATTTATAGCTCTGCGAGATTATGACTGTATCATATAAAGAAACAGTGATCCCTTCTTCAACACTTGAATCAGACCCCGTGATGAATGATTGGCTACTCTTGCTCATGGGACAGATCTTATTCTCAAACCCCTAAAAATAGTTGGTGAAGAGGCTGACTCTTAATCAGTTACAACCAATAAATGGTCCTTTGAATCAACCTTTTCTTTGGGTGGCTCTTTGATTCAAAATTACAATAATAATAGTTCTGTTCCAGGTGCAATGCTAAGTGCTTTATATGTTGACTAATTTGATCCTCACAACAACCCTGGAAAGTAGGAGCTAGTATTATCCTCATTTTTCCTGTTGAGGAAACTGAGGCAAAGGGAGGTTAAGTGACTTATGGTCACATAGCTAATAAGTGTCTACAACTGGATTTAAACTAGTCTTCCTGACTTTGGGTATAGCACCCTATCCACTGCACCACTAAGCTGCTCCAATTGAAAAAAAAAATAATTCTTTTCTTCTATTAAATTATCACAATCATTTGTAAAAAATATAAGTCCCAAAACAAAAATAAAGAGGGGTTGGGGTGGGGATTTGGGTTGTTCATCCTAAGAAATTCACTTTAGTTTGAATGGAGTTAAATCTTTAATTTTTTGTTTCCAACTCTAGTAAGGCCTCCAGGGCTCAGATGCTGCCACAAAATGCTTCAGAATATTGTCTCCTAATCTAGCCATCTCTTCCCCTCCCATTTCAACCCAACCAAAATCTTCAAATTTGAATTTCTTGCTTTGATGGGTTTAGCTGAAAACCTTCACTGTCCTCTATACTCCATACTCCTCCTTTGTAGTGCTTAGATTTGCCTTGAAAGTAGTACAGTTTCTTTTTTTAATCTTTTTTTTCTGATCCCTTTTAGGCAGAACTATAAAAAGATTAATTAATTATGTAGATTGGTGAATGCATATCAACTGCTTCTGGGATTCCCAAGGAGCTGTGGTTGGCTTACACACATCTAGTTAAAGGATGTATGTATGTGTGTGTGTGTGTGTGTGTGTGTGTGTATGTGTGTCTGAAAACATATAACTGATAGTTGCAGCCTATTTTCTGACAAATAACAGGCTTTTTACACAACAGAAACACGTGTAAAGTGAACAAGATTCCAGATGCTTTTAAATCCCCATTAAAAATGAACAAGAGCGAAATGGACAGATCATTCTCTGTGGCCTTTTTGTCATTGAGCTCAGAACCTCTTTCATCTTAAATACTCAAATGTACCAACCTTTTAGCTTGATTGAACATTCAGAAAACATTGGCACTTAAAAAGGACTTTTATAGATGCTCTCCTCCTTTCCAAAGAGACCTATGTGAAAAACTATTGGAAAATAATTGAGATAGGGGCTGGGTTTGTGATTTCATTGGTAAAGGGAACTGACTGAGCAATCTCCCTCTCCCAGTCTAGGTTTGCGCCTTCCCCCCATTTATAATCTCAGAAAAATGTCTAGAATACTGAGAGGTTTTAGTCATTCAGGTTCACACAGCCAATACATGTTAGAGGTAGCACTGAATCCTGGTCTTCCTGATTCCAAAGAAAGGAAGGAAAGCAATAAGTATTTCTTTAGCACCGGGTACCATGCTAAGCGATTTTACCAATATTATCTCATTGGATTCTCACAACAACACTGCAAGCTAGGTGCTATTGTTATCCCCATTTTATAATTGAGGAAACTGAGGCAAAGGTTAAATGACTTGCCAGTGTAATATGGCTAACAAGTGTTTGAGGCTACATTTGAAATCGGGTCTTCCTGTCTGTAGACCCCATGCTCTATCCACTGTGCCACCAAAAGCTACCAAGGCTGGCTAAAAAAAAACAACCTAATAATACTTTTTGAGTTGGGTTTAAATCCTGCCTTAGACACTTAATTAGCTGTGTAATCATGGGGTATTCATCTGTCTATCCTTTTTGAGATTCAGTTATGGCCCAGGACAAATACAACTGGGTTTGAATTCTAGCTCTGCTTTTTACTACCTATATGACCGGAGGCAAGTCATTTAATCTCTCTGAGCCTCAGTTTCCTCAACTGGAAAATGAGGGGGTTAAACTAAATGTCCTCTTTGGTTGGTTCTTTCTGGGAATAGTTCTAGGATATTTTAGCTACAAGGTAGTGGAGGGGGTGACCCACTTTTAATCTTTACCTCCCAGGCTTCTTGTGTATTTCAAATGAGATCATTCATGCAAAGTGCTACATTTATTATTCTTTTTAGGTAATATTTTCCAGTAACAACAGTCTTCTATTAAATAATACTTTGTTACTACAATATTGTCTAAAAAATGGAGAATCTTTGAGATTTAGCATATAAAAGTATATAACTGAAATTATAATTCCTTTAATCTCAATAATGCTTTGGAGGAAAATAATTAACAAATTCCTGTTTAGACATCATGAGAAGCAGCCTTGGCTCCATGAAGTCTCACCTTGGACACACACTGGTTATGATCATTGATAAATCCCAACCCCTCAGTGCTCTAGGCAACTAAGACTATAAATTGAAGAAAAGGTGCTGACCTGCTTTTGTGGAGTTCCCTATGTCAGTGAAATCACAAATACAGTCCTTATTTCCATGGACATCCTGCTGAAGATTTAGAAGCCCAGCTCTGTCTGCATCACGCTGGCTATTTAGGAACTCTGTGTTTAGTGGTACATTGGGAAAATATTGGATTTGGACTGAGAAGACCTTAATTTAAAACCTAGATCTCTTACTAGCTGTCTATGTAATTTTGGAAAAAATCACTTAACCCTTCTGGATCTGTTTCCTTCTGTATAGAATGAAGGGGGTGGCAATAGATGGACCTTAGGCTCCTTTTTCTCAATCTAGGATCCCACGATCTTACCTTTGGAACAGATGCTTAAACTTTCAGTTGAAGGAAATTAACTCTTGAGCAAAAGCTAATCCCTTCTCCACTTGAAGGCACAAGTACTCTTTATTAATAGGAGGAATAGGACTTTTTATAGCAGTGGTTCTATCACTATCAGGGACTCACATGATAACAACCCATATCACAACACAGAAGGGAAATGCTCTATTACAGCCAATATTCCTAATGGCTATTTCCTTTCTGTGGCTGATATTTCAATTGACATTATCAAAGAAAAACTGCTGTTGGAACTGCAATTATCTGTATATCAAATGTTGTTAGGAATGGACCTTTCATCCAAAGCATTATTTCTATAAAAACTCAAGCAAATCAACATGAGCCAACTTCTTGAGCACTCTCTTGGAGGGTTTGAGACCAATTATATGAAAACGGTTCTTTACACTTTGTTGTCCTTCATTTACTAAAAAAGCAATTACTCACTACCCACTCTCTCAAAAACTCCTTTTCATGGTAGCACCTGCTGCACAGATTATTTTTAGATGGTTTCTTGCTGACAATTTACAAGTATTACCAAAGTAAAAATGGATGGTATCATGCAGAGATTGGATAATCACTTCCTATGACCTACAGATCTAATCTGGCCTTTCTGGCTGACATCCAAGGGATTCCAGAATAGGACTCCATCCTGCCTATTGAGCTATGTATCCTACATTCTCCCAGTTGAAGCCATTAGCTCTAGTTGGGACAATTTGCCTAGAGCCTCCCTCCCAAGTGTCACTGAGAAGCTGCATATAGTAGTAATTAAAGGACATAACAGAAGTTACAAAGATACAGGTTCAAATCCTACTTCAGATGATCAGTGTGTAACCATGGACAGATCACAACTGCCAGAAGCCTCAATTTCCTAATTTGTAAGATGAGGATTAAAAATCACTGGAGCATGTTCCTCACAGGGTAGTTAGATGGTGAAATGAGATAATACATGCAAAATATTTCACAAACTTTCAAGGTTCTGTAAAAATTTCAGTTATTCTTTTGTGTCTTTGTTCATGACATTCCCTTGTCTTCCATCTCTCTAAATAATTCTTATCATCTTATCCATTCTGAGTCCTACTTCCTGTAAGTGCACACCAACAACTTTCCCTGAAGTCCTAAATGACTTAGAAACAACTGAAAGACATGGGTTCAAATCCTACTGGTGATGACAAACCAAACCACCATGGACAAGCAAGCCCCTCAGTTTTCTCATGTAATGAATGAATACGGTGCCTTAATGTCTGCTTGTTACTACAATACTTTAATCTTTTCTACTACTTTAATCATTTCATACAAAGTTATTGCCTCCCAATAAAGTTTTTAGTTCTTAAAGAAATAGCTTCAACTAATCCCTCTCTTGTATTCCCTGAAAGGTTGAGCACTGTCTACAGGCATACCTCAGAAATATTGAGGGCAGAGCCAAGATGGTGGAGTAGAAAGACACACATATGCTAGCTCCGAACCCACAGCCCATAAAATACCTGTAAAGAAGAACTCCCAACAAATTCTGGAGCAGAAGAAGCCACAGAACAATGGAGTGGAGGAGATTTCTGTTCCAGAGAGCCCTCAAAACCTCTCACAAAAGGTCCATCACACCCCACACCCGGAGCAGAGCCCAGCCCTGCCTTGGCCTTGAGGCACCAAGAGGAGCAGATCTGAGCAGGCATCAGGGACAGAATCTCCAGTGGCCACGTGGGTCCCTCCACCCACTGGCCCCAAAGGTTGGTGAGAGGGTCTTTTTGGCTTGCCAAGAGGGGAGTGGGGTCCCCCCATAACTCAGGCCCCCTTGGGAGGCAGCAGCGGAGGCGGCAGCAGACAAGGGCTCTCCAAGTAGGCAAGAGCTCAGATCCATTGTTGAAAGTCTCCACATAAACCCCCCGAGGGAACTGAGCCCACGAGGTGCCCCTGCCCTGACCTGAGCGCCTGAACTTAATCTCACACTGAATAGCAGCCCTGCCCCCGGCGAAAGCCCTGAGGCTGGAGAGCCGCATTTGAATCTCAGACCCCAAGCACTGGCTGGGCAGATCTGGAGGCGAGGTGGGGATGGAAAGAAAACTCAGAAGGCAAGTCACTGGCTGGGAAAATGCCCAGAAAAGGGAAAAAAAATAAGACTATAGAAGGCTACTTTCTTGGTGAACAGGTATTTCCTCCCTTCCTTTCTGATGAGGAAGAACAATGCTTACCATCAGGGAAAGACACAGAAGTCAAGGCTTCTGTATCCCACACATCCAAAATAAATATACCATGGGCTCAGGCCATAGAAGAGCTCTAAAAGGATTTTGAAAATCAAGTTATAGAGGTGGAGGAAAAACTGGGAAGAGAAATGAGAGAGATACAAGAAAAGCATGAAAAGCAGGTCCACACCCTGCTAAAGGAGACTGCAAAAGATGCTGAAGAAAATAACACCTTGAAAATTAGGCTAACTCAATTGGAAAAAGAGGTTCAAAAAGCCAATGAGGAGAAGAAGGCTTTAAAAAGCAGAATTAGCCAAATGGAAAAGGAGGTTCAAAAGCTCACTGAAGAAAATAGTTCTTTCAAAATTAGAATGGAACAGATGGAAGCTAATGACTTTATGAGAAACCAAGAAATCACAAAACAAAACCAAAAGAATGAAAAATGGAAGAGAATGAGAAATATCTCATTGGAAAAACAACTGACCTGGAAAATAGATCCAGGAGGGACAATTTAAAAATTATGGGACTATCTGAAAGCCATGATCAAAAAAAAGAGCCTAGACATCATCTTTCATGAAATTATCAAGGAAAACTGCCCTGAGATTCTAGAACCAGAGGGCAAAATAAGTATTCAAGGAATCCACAGATCACCGCCTGAAAGAGATCCAAAAAGAGAAACTCCTAGGAACATTGTGGCCAAATTCCAGAGTTCCCAGGTCAAGGAGAAAATATTGCAAGAAGCTAGAAAGAAACATTCAAGTATTGTGGAAATACAATAAGGATAACACAAGATCTAGCAGCTTCTACATTAAGGGATTGAAGGGCATGGAATAGGATATTCCAGAAGTCAAAGGAACTAGGACTAAAACCAAGAATCACCTACCCAGCAAAACTGAGTATAATACTTCAGGGGAAAAATTGGTCTTTCAATGAAATAGAGGACTTTCAAGCATTCTTGATGAAAAGACCAGAGCTGAAAAGAAAATTTGACTTTCAAACACAAGAATGAAGAGAAGCATGAAAAGGTAAACAGCAAAGAGAAGTCCTAAGAGACTTACTAAAGTTGAACTGTTTACATTCCTACATGGAAAGACAATATTTGTAACTCTTGAAACTTTTCAATATCTGGGTACTGGGTGGGATTACACACATGCACACACACACACGCACACACACATGCACACACACATAGAGACAGAATGCACAGAGTGAATTGAAGAGGATGGGTTCATATCTTAAAAAAATGAAATCAAGCAGTGAGAGAGAAATATATTGGGAAGAGAAAGGGAGAAATGGAATGGGGCAAATTATCTCTCATAAAAGAGGCAAAGCAAAAGACTTTTTAGTGGAGGGAAAAAGAGGGGAGGTGAAAGAAAAACATGAAGTTTACTCTCATCACATTCCACTAAAGGAAGGAATAAAATGCACACTCATTTTGGTATGAAAACCTATCTTACAATACAGGAAAGTAAGGGTAAGGGGATAAGCAGGGTGGGGGGGGAGGATGGAAGGGAGGGCATGGGGAGGAGGGAGCAATTTGAAGTCAACACTCATGGGGAGTGACAGGATCAAAAGAGAGAATAGAAGTAATGGGGGACAGGATAGGATGGAGGGAAATATAGTTAGTCTTATACAACATGACTATGATGGAAGTCATTTGCAAAACTACACAGATATGGCCTGTATTGAATTGCTTGCCTTCCAAAGGGAAGGGGTGGGGAGGGAGGGAGGAAGAGAAGTTGGAACTCAAAGTTTTAGGAACAGCTGTCGAGTACTGTTCTTGCTACTAGGAAACAAGAAATACAGGTAATGGGGTATAGAAAGTTATCTGGCCCTACAGGACAAAAGAGAAGATGGAGACAAGGGCAGAGAGGGATGATAGAAGAGAGGGCAGATTGGTGATAGGGGCAATTAGAATGCTTGGTGTTTTGGGGTGGAGGGAGGGGACAAAAAGGAGAAAATTTGGAACCCAAAATTTTGTGAAAATGAACGTTAAAAGTTAAATAAAAAATAAATAAATAAAAAAGAAATATTGAGGATTTGGTTCTGGACTACCACAATAAAACAAATATCACATAAAATGAGTCACATGAATTTTCTGGTTTCCCAGAGCATATAAAGTTAAATTTATACTATAGTATAGTCTATTAAGTATGCAATAGCATTATGTCTAAAAAAATGCATATATCTTAATTTAAAAAATGCTTTAATGGTAAAAAATGCTAATCATGACCTGAGTCATCAATGATATATCATCTTTTTGCTCGATGTTGATGGCTGGTGACTGACCAGGGTGGTGGTGGTTGTGGTTGGGGTGGTTATGGCAATTTCTTACAATAAGACAACAATGAAGTTTGCCACATCTATTGATTTTTCCTTTCACAAACGATTTCTCTACAGCATGCAATGATAGCATTTTTACTTACAGTAGAACTTCTTTGAAAAATAGAGTCAATCCTTTCAAACCCTGCTACTGCTTTATCAACTAGGTTTATGTAATATTCTTCAGTATTTTGTCTATGGGAATAGGGAAGCTCAAGGAGAGGGAGAGAGATGGGGGATGGCCAGTCAGTGGATCAGTGAGAATACACATAAAACATTTATCAGTTAAATATACTATCTTATATGGATACAGTTTGTGGCACTCTAAAAATAATTACAATAGTGACATCAGCTATCACTCATCAGAAATGACAATAACAGATATAATAATAATGAACAACTTCGAAATTTTACAAGAATTACCAAAATGTGATGCAAAGATACCATGTGAGCAATGCTGTTGGAAAAATGGTGCTGATAGACTTGCTTGATGCTGGGTTGCCACAAACCTTCAATTTGTAAAAAAAAAAAAAAATACAATATCCAATCCAAACTTGAGGTAAGCCTCTCTTATATTTGACACTTTGCAAGAATTCAGGTATAATATAAATGGTAAAAAATCTTTCTAGTGAGAACTGATAGTGTTGAACAAATGAAAATGACTGACTCCACCCATAATACACTAAAGTTTTTGAGATTCCTATAAGATTCAAAAGCCTTCTTATGCTGAGAGTGGTTCTGAAAGCAATAATTTATAGATTATTAATTCAAACAGATCAGAATCTCCCCCTGAGTGATTTGATGGCAATTGAAATTGGAAAAAAGTTTGGATGAGGCACTTGATTGAAAAAAATTGGAAAATCCTGAAAACAGAGGCACCAGAGCAATAGAAAATGTTAGGCTGATAATGGAGCATAACTGGATATGGTTGAAAATTACTGATTAAAACATTTCCTAAAAAGAAACAGTGTAAAGAGATGGGAAAATGCTTAAAGTCTATAAAAATAGGAAGTATTGCACAAAAAATTAGGATGTGGCTTTGCCTTTCTGTAGCATAAGTTCTCTGTCCATGTTTTACTGTGGAATGGAAATGAACCCATGTTCTTGAAGTCTAACAAGTCTACCAAGTAGAGGCAGCCTTGAATATTGGCCTACTGATGCCATCCTAAGAAGACCACTGTAGAAGGCAAGGAGTATGGTATATAAAAGGAACACTAGACTAGGAATCTGAGGGGTCTGGATATGAATCTTGGCTCTGACACTAAGAATTTTTGTGATCTAGAAGAAGTTTCTTCATATCTTTAGGGCTTTTTCAAAGAGTCACTGTGGTTTAGTGCAAAGCTAGATTTTGGTAAGAAGACTGAGATTTGAATCTTGGCTATCCCACTTATTACCTGGTGACCTTGAGCAAGAACCTTAATCTTTTGGGGTTTTAGATTGTAAATTATAATTAGATTGTCCTCCATTCTATTTCCTACTCTAGTGATATCCAAACACATCCATTTACTGGGAAGTTGGCCATTGGGTCATACTTGATTCTTTAGCGGCAATTTTAGCAGATGTTTGCTGAAATTGGATTATATAAATTGTAACCTAAATATCTACCTTGGGGACTCCTGAGAGGCAAAGGATTGCTGGACCAGGAAGTCTCTTCATAACTTTTTGGGGTCATAGATCTAAAATTGGAAGCAGACTAGAGGTCCTCCAATGCAACCCCTTTATTTTACAGAAGAAGGAACTAAGACCTAGAGTATTAAAGTAACTTTTCCAAGGTCACACAGTCACAGAGTCAGAATTTGAAATCCAAATCCAATACTCTTCGCACTATCCCATGCTGCTTCCTCCATTCTTAGAGCAACAGTCTGAAGCCTCTACTTACAACCCACTTTCGTCCTGAACCTCACTGTCTATCTTTTAGACATTTAAAACTCATGCTCCTCAGCCACAAAGCTTGAGCTTGTAGGAAGTAAAGACAAGAAATGAGAAATCATGATGAAGAGCCTGAGGGAAGAAATGTTCTCAAGAGTACAAAGCTGGATGGATGGATGGAAAATTAGCTGAATGTCTCCAAAACCCTCTTGGGTGCCATGGCAGGGTCTTAGAGGATGCTTATGCACTGCTAGACTAAAACTGATCATTTGGATAAGAATCAAACTGTCATGAAGTGTTCTAAGAGGCAACATAAAGGACACTGGTCTCAGACTGGGAGGGCCTGAGTTTCAAATCTTGGTTCTACATGTAACTGTATGATCCAGAGGAAGTCATTTAGTCACTTTGTGCCTCAGTTTCATTGTCTAGAACATGATACTTCTATAACATCAAGGAGAAGAAAGTTCTTTGTATTACTCCTTCGAATCATATAATTACATATGTATTAATAATTACATCATAAGGTAGAAAGTGTCCTTAAAACAAAGGTTTTTAAACTGAGTTTCATGAATACCAAAGGGATCCATCGATCTGTTGGATCTGTGAATTTGCATGACAAAAAGTCACACTTTTTTTGTGACTAACTTTGGGTTTTCTTTGTAAACCTACGTACTTGATTTTATGTACTGAATCATCTCACTCTAAGAAGTGAACCACAGGCTCCATCCGACTGCCAAAGGTCTGCATGGCACAGAAAAGGCTAGTAAATCCCTGCTCTAAGAGCATTAGACATTTGCTAAATAACTAAATAAAACTGCTAAACACTATATGTAAGAAGTTTAAGAATTCATGTAGTTCAAATATGTGGTTTTTCTAAGTACATAAAAACATACTCGTATCTTAGAATGATTATATGAGATAGATCCAATTTAAGAGACTATTAACCCAATTTTACATAAGGTTGTATATAACTAGCACTTTAAAAACATAATTCACAGACACTTAAAATATTTATAGCAGCTCATACATGGGAGTTTGAAAAGTAAAGACCAGCAAGTGCTTAAAACTACTTTGCTTTAAATTTTATTATTTATAACCTAATTACCTTACTTATATAATATGGTGCTTTTCGCAGCTGTAAAACTCATTTAAGAAAATGTGAGTTAGCCTTTTGATTCAATAGCAAAGTCATGATGTGTCAGATGCTGGGCTAGGGTTTTACAGATACTATTTTTTCATATGTAGTTCACAACAGGCAGTACAACATATAGCAAAACATAGTGAGAAGGACTTTGGAATTGGGAAGACCTGACTTTGAATCCTGTTTCAGGCACTTACTGTATGACCCTATGCAAGTCATGCAACTCCTCATCTGCAAAATGGGTAGAATAATAGCACCTATCTACCAGGTTGTTGTCCAGTCACTTTTCAGTTACACTTGACTCTTCATGACCCCATTTGGGGTTTTCTTGGCAAAGATACTGGAGTGATTTCCCATTTCCTTCTCCAGCTCATTTTACAGATGAAGAAACTGAGGAAAACAGAATGAAGTGACTTGATTAGGGTCACCAGCAAGTAAGAGTCTGAGGTAAGATCTGAACCCAGGAAGAGGAATCTTCTTGACTCCAGGCCCAGCTCTTAAACTCCCGTGCTGCATATAACAAGGCTTAAATCAGATACCATATGTAAACCATTTTGCAGATCTTATAAGGTTATATAAATTTGAGCTATTATTATTACTCATATGAAGTTTAGAGGACAAATGATCATTTTTTAAAGTCTGCCTCAAAACCACAAATTTCCCTATATAATGACACAGATGGTTCACCTTAGGCTCAGCATGTAGATGTAGAAATATCTAAAGTGAAAATTTTCATGTTACTAGTGAAACAAGCATAATCTGCCACAGTTGTTTCTGTTTCAAAGGCAGGCACAACTAGATTCTTCCTTCCTTCCTTCCTTCCTTCCTTCCTTCCTTCCTTCCTTCCTTCCTTCCTTCCTTCCTTCCTTCCTTCCTTCCTTCCTCCCTTTCTCTCTCTGTCTGTCTGTCTGTCTGTCTCTCTCTCTCTCTCTCTCTCTCTCTCTCTCTCTCTCATAAGATGATCTGGGGAAATCATGATGTTCAAGTGCCTGTCTTGACAGTGCAGCTTCAGCAGGAGAAAGAAGTCAGAGTTAACTTTACACTTTAAAAAAGACATCTTTTATCATCAATTAGCAGCCTCCTAGACCAGGTGTTTAAAATCAGTGACAACAACTGAGATGAAAGGCTGGTACGTAAGGAGTATCTGAAATCACAGAACAGGGGTAGTGTTGTACTGGGGTCTGACACCTTCATACATGCATGCATACACACACACACACACACACACATATATATGTATATATATACATATACATACACACACATATGCACACCCACATATATCCTTCACCTTCCGAGTGGGGAATCTCCAAATGCCTAGAAACTCAAGCACTGTAATTAGGTGGCTGTCCTTGGAAGTGCTTTGGCTTAGGTTATACCCATGCTATTTTAAGTGGTGGCATGAGAGGATGACTGGATAAAAGACAAGTGAAAACTTGAAGTCCAGGGTCTCCTTGACCTCTAGCATCCTATGCTGAAATCCGATGCTGCTTGGGAACATCCTTGTTCTTTTCGATCTTGGTCCTTTAAGCAGCCTGCCTTCTATCTGTGGGCTTCATTATATTTCACAAACATTGGAATTTTTGGCAGACTACCTGTCATCTTTTATGATGTCGTACCATTTTTAAATGACAAAAAGAAGGTCCAAATAAAGGAAACTTTTTGAGTTTGGGACCATAGATATCACTCTTTAGGGGGAAAAGGATCCCAGCTTTTTTAAGTGTGATACTATTGTTTTGATTTTTAAAAAGCCCTTTCTAAGTTTAACAGTGAGAATTTTTAGAATAACTTTTTAATTACAAAATTTATTTTAGTCATATTCATCTGACTAGAAAATATGTGGAGACAGCCTCAGTTAAGAATGACTCCATTATTTTTAAATTCTAATAATTAATGAAGTTTTCCCCTATAGAGCTGAGGGTTGGGAATGGGGAAAACACATGCACTGTACTAGATTTGAACTTAAGCAAATTTTATGGTTTGTGAGTTTCAAATTATATTTGAATTTAAATATATATATGCATACATATACATATATATATAGTTGCTAACTAAAAACAACTTGAGATTTTTTTTAGTTTAAACAAAAAAAGGCCTCACAAGCATTTTTTCAGTCATTCAAAATTCCTTCAGAGCAAGGCTTTCTTAACTGAGTCTGTGTACTTGCTTTTAAAAAATATTTTGATAATTATCTTTTAATATAATTGATTACTTTGACAACTCCTTGCATTTTATTTTATGAATTTAAAAACACTATGTGATAAGGGGTCCATAGGCACCACCAGAGTGGCAAAGTGATCCATGATATACCCCAAATTAAGAAAACTTTCTTAGGGCAACATTTAATCTTAATATATTAAAAAAAAATTATTCCATATACCATCAGTTGGAAGTCTATATTAACTGGTCATAGGAACAAAGGTGATGTATTCAGCTTGCCCTCTGTTTTTATCCAGAAGCAAACGACCACAAAACAACAACGCAGCCTGCCATGCTCTCCACATGCTGGTACTAGAGGGACAAAAAACATTCTTGGGAAGGTTCTCACTCACTGCATGTGGTTGATAGGTCTTCTGAATCACAAAAAATAAATTATGTTCAATGTAGTTCTAATGTTATGGTCTATTGCATTTTAATTTTGGGGAAAATCAGCACATACCTATTATTAATCAAATGAGATATTTGCATAGTATGTAGCATAGTGGGAATCACATATTAAGTGTTTAATAAATGCTTGTTGCCTTCCTTCCCCATGCGCCCATTAACTTCAAAGTTTGAGCAATTTGCCTACCCCACTATTTGACTATGCTGGATAATAGTTGATAAAATGTTGGGTAGAAGTTTTAACTATATTACCATTATCATAAATTTGCATCAATTGAAGAGACTTTACTCAACTGACAACTCATTACAATTGTAAAATGGTACACTTTAATATAGAGGCAGCTAGGTGGTACAGTGGATAGAGTTCTAGGCCTTAAGTCAGGAAGACCTGAGTTCAAATCCATCCTCAGACACTGCTTTCTGATCCTGGGCAAGTCACAACCTCTGTTTGCCTTAATCCATTACCAAAGAAGATGGCAAACCACTCCCGTATCTTTGCCAAGAAAACTTCATGGACAGTATGGTCCACACGGAGAATGAGATACAGCTGCACAGCAACACTTTAACACCAACTGAACTCTTCAAGCACCAAATATACCTTCCCCACCTATTAGGTACAAAAATACTTTTCACAAGAAAAAATAGAGTTTCAGGATTTGGAGAATCTGTAAGAAGTCACTGGCTGGTTTTTTTTGGTTTGCTAGACAATGGCCAAGCACTTGTAAGGCAAGATTGTGTGTACATGCCCAAGAAGAACAAAAACAGTGATCTGCTTATTTTAAGAAGTTAAAAAATCTTCTTCAGTCTTACACAGGCAGCTAAGGTAGTACAGAGGATAAAGCACAGGAGTTAGGGAGACCAGAGTTCAAATCCTGTTTTCCAACAGTAGATGTGCAGCCCTGGGCAAGTTATTTAATTTCTGTCTGCCTCAATTTCGTCATCTGCAAAATGGGGGTAACAATAGCACCTAGCTCCTGGGGTTGCTGTGAAGATAAAATGAGGTAGTAATTATAAAGTACTTTGTAAACCTTTAAGTGCTAGGTACTATTATGGTTAGAAAAGTATACTAATAATAACAATGCAGTTATTATTAATGCCAATAATAATAGTACTATTATTATTAAAATGGATATATACGCAATGAATACAACGTTAGTGGAGGGGGGAAAGCAACAATGACAAAAACAACTGCACACTGGTTGGTTGTAATAACCAAGCTTGTCTTTGAAGTAGAGATGAGAAAATATACCTCCTTTTTCCATAGAGTAAAGGATACAAGTGTGGAACGTTGCACTTACTGTCGGACTTGGTTAATGCGTTGGCTAGTTTTGATGAATGTTTTTTCCCTCATTTGTCTTTTTTTTTTGAAAATTCTGTGTTCCAAAGAGGGGCTTGCAGGTTAGGGGAGGTGGAGGGAGAGATTCAGAAGAGAAGGTGATATAAAAACAAGACATCAAAGATTACAAAAGACCAAAGTGTGAATGTCTAGCTGAGAACTATGGATTTGGAATCTGGGCCTCAGTTCTTGTCTCAGTTCTCCTCATTAACTAACACCTGAATGTCCTTCAGTAAGTCACTTCCCAGGTCTAAGATTCCTTTCCTGTAAAATAAGGAGATTAGATTTCATTATCAAAAAAGTCCCTTCTTGCTCAAAAGCCTAAAAACAAGTGAATGTCGAAAAAAACATTTAAATCATTCTGGATTTTCCCCAAATAGAAAAATGTAAAATATTAGGATGATCCATTCTTAATGCTTTTTCTAACCAAAAATAGCAGATGATTAATTTTATAATGTCTCACAGTTGAAAAACAGAAAACAAATCTGTTAATGACCAAATCAGTGTACATGAAATTTCAAAACCAAAGCAATTAAATACTGCCAGTGTACTCTGTTCCATGAGAACACTGCTTAATAGGAAAAGAAGCCTTCAGCTTTCTTGATTTTGGAAATAATAATCACTTATTGTAGCTTAATGACCAATGTTGAAAGCTATCTTAATATCTTCCATTAATGTTAATGGAAACCAAAGGGTTGTGTGTTTGTTTGTTTTCCGAAGAGTCAGAGAAACTGCCTACATATTAAGATTAGCCTTATTTGATCCTAAGGCATTCTCTTTTCTCAAGAAAAATATGCAATTTAGCATCTTCATTCTTCCTTACAAACAAAGGGGAAATCTATGTCTCCTTGAATACTACCTCCTCTCTCCTGGGTATTCTCCCCTTAATCAACATGTGCAGGGCACAGCAGTCTCACCCTGGGGGTTTTTAGAACATACCAGCTGTTGTGATAAAGAAACAGTCACATGTCCATGTAAAGGATACCATGGGTATCTCTACATTGGCCTTTTGAAAGTAGGAATTGACAGTCACTGCAGGATTTTAAGAAAAGTTCTCTGATATTCAGCACAGGAAGCAAATAAAATGATCTCAAGAGCAACATGAAAAGTTATCACAAGGGCACATACGTCAAAGTGAAAAGGAGAAGGGTTTTGACTAGGGATTACTAGAGTTTTGTTTTGCTTTGTTTGAAGTCCAGACAAGTAATTTCATCAGTATAGGGAACTTCCAGTGTAGAAATCTCTTCTAGCTGGGCAGTGCAAGTCAACAGAGTGCCAGATCTGGAGTAAGGGAAGACCTGAAATTCAAATACAACCTGAGAAACTTACTAGCTGTGTGACCCTGGGCAAGTCACTTAATTGCTGTCTGCCTCAGTTTCCTCAGTTTCTCAAAAATGGGCATAATAATAGCACCTACTTCCCAGGGTTTTGAGAGGATCAAATGCATTAACATCAGGAAAGTGCTTAGCACAATGGCTGGCTGTGTAAATGTCAGTTATTATTATTTCTAGGATGACTTCATCCTCTGTGAAGATCTACAACTCCTCGGTGACTCGTCCTCTTCGAGATCTGCCTGGAGCAGAGAGGCAGGAGGAGTGCTTGAATGCCAAGTCCAGTCCTCTGTCTTCTCCATCTCATTACTTTCATGCCACTATTGATGTGGAGAGTAAATATATATGCAAATTCATAACTTTAAAAAAAGATATAATATTTAGAACTTTTTAAAACATCTGATCTGATTAAATATTGAATCAAATTTCTTTTCAGGTTTGCAGCTTGTGAGCGTATTTTATTTTGTATATGTGACATTCATACCTAAAAGACACATGTATGAGAGAGCCAGAAAATGATATAAAGTAACCTCCAAGTATGAGATAGACAGGGAAGCTTTTGGAGTCTCCTAAATACTAAAGGTTCTCTCTGAGCACCTGTGCTATATTATCAAAAGAGAATCAACAGTTTAATCTTGATAACAGCAGGCTGCAGGGAGAGAATAAAGGGAAAGAAAAGAAGTCTGTAAATAATCAATACAGTAAAATCATGATTAGCACCCTAATTACTCCCTTGCTGAGCTGAGCTGAATCAGGCAGTGTACAGGAGCACAGCAGTAGCATATACAGGTGTTTCTTGTGTCAGGGACATCAGCATCCATACTCACTCTAAACTGGTTCTCTGTTTTTGACATAAATAAAATTTGAAAGGATCACATCATTATTCACCTTCCAATTTTGTTGTTGTTAGAAACTTAAGTGGAATAAGCAAGTTGCCATTGTTTTCATTTCTATTTTCCTCAAGTTCCTTAAATTAGAAGCATATAGTGAGGAATACAACTCTTCTCTTCCAGAATGGATCTGGGAAATGTTGCAAATGATCACCAGAACAAAACTCCTCCCTACCCTCTCCATCATCCCTGCCCCTACTATTAGATGGAGCTTTGAACTAGGAGTCAGGAAGATAAGAGTTTAAATCCTGCCTCAGATATGTACTAGGTGGGACACTAGGAAAGTCATTTAACTGCTCAGGACCTCAGTTTCCTCATCTGTAAAATGAGGATAAAAAGAGCACCTATTTTTTTGTGTGTAGCACATTCAATGACACATGACTATCATTTTGCTGACCTTGAAGTAACACATAAACGTAAACCATCTTTATTGTCATTGTAACCACGGCTATCATTATTCCATTTCTCGGAGAAATGACCTCGGAGGTCTGATTTCTGTTTTTTAGGGTGTTCTCATCATTACTCCTACAACAACTCCTGGTTGGAGCTTCCTGGACTGTTGTTGGTGCCTACTGGTCTGGCATTAACCAATTAAATGCTACTTGGCCCACAAAACCCCTGGATAGCAGGCAATAAAAGTGTACTAACCAAGCTGACATGTACTAAAATTCTGGAAACAAAAATGATAAAGACTACACCAATAGAATAGCAAGGCTATCTTCACTATATATATATATATATATATATATATATATATATATATATATATGTGTGTGTGTGTGTGTGTGTGTGTGTGTTTGGGAAATTAACTACTTTTAGTTCATTGCAGAATGTGGAATTTTCTATGTCATAATTATAATTAGTATTTCAAGTTTTTATTGAAACTAAAAACCTTTTAAAATCAGAGTTTGCCAATGGTAAGCAAACCATAAAATCAATCCAAAAGAAAAAAAGAATTATGCAATTATCAGGAGAAGCTTTAGCCAATTATGCCTCATCTTGTCTGATCTAAGAAATTAAGCAGGATTGGGCCTGGTTAGTAGTTGAATCGGAGACAACCGGGGAACATCAGATAGAGTTGTCGTTTAGTGTCTGGGTCTTTGTGACCCCATTTGGGGTTCTCTTGGCAAAGATATCGCAGTCATGCCACTTCCTTCTCATTGCACAGATGAGAAAACTAAGACAAACAGGGTTAAGTGACTTGTCCAAGGTCACACAGCTAGTAAGTGTCTAAGGCCAGATTTAAACTCAGGTCCTCCTGACTCCAGGGCTGCCACTCTATCCACGCTGCCCCATGAAATGTTGTATGCTTTTCCTTTTAAAATAATAATTAAGAAAAGAAAAAAATACATCATAACTCTTAGCTCTTTGCTTTCAATTTTCTCATCACTCTAAGTGCACATATTTAAGTTAAAAAAAAGAATAGCCTATTCTCATTTTTAAAATATTTTACCTGTCTTTAAAAAAAAATGATCATGATAAGCACTTTAAAGCAATTAATTACAGACACCACATTCAAATGCATTCAATATGAGTATTATTTATTAAGCATCTACTATATGTCAGGCATTACGGTAGGCAATAGGGATATATGACCAAACAAGAAATGAAACAGTCTCTTCCCTTAAGGAGTTTTACTATACACAAAAAAGTCCAGAGAACATGATCAGGACAACATAGTGGAAAGAGTACCAATTTTAGTCACAGGGCCTAAGTTCAAATTCTACCTCTCACACTTACCTATGGAACTTTGGGCAAGTCACAATTTCGCTAAGTCTCAATTTCTTCACCCACAAAATGAAGGGAGTGGCTGAGATTATTGCTGAAGTCCCTTTGAGTTCTCTTGGTCCTCTGGACCTATTTAACCAACGGTCTTATTATCCCGCTGCCATAATAAGATATATCAATGCACAAAGTAACCAGAATCAGTCCATTTTCACTACCTGCCTTAAAAGGTCTTTGGGAAAAGTGGTATGTACATGTCAGTGATCAAATCAGTGTGATAATTACAGTGGTCATGTTTCTAACAACAAGTATTTATGGAGAACCCATGTATAATAATGATTCACATATAAGCAGTACTTTTTCTTTTATTTTTACAGAAGTCCTATGCACTGTTTTGAGTACTCTTCCCATTTTGCTTATCAGGAAACTAAGGTCCAAAGAGTTTAAGTGGGTTGCCTATGATCCCACAATCAGTATCAAGAGTGGGATTTGAACTCAGGCCCTCTGAACCCAAGGTTCAGTACTCTGCCCCTCATACCACACTGATTCTAGACTATCATAGAAATGAGAATTTATATATTATATATAATTCATATAATATAATATTATATATTATAATATATATTTTCCATATATATGAATAATTTTGGGTTTTTAAGTTTCCATTTTTATTAAAATTTTTGGCTCAATACATGCTGTGTGAATTTGATATAATATAAAGCACACTGGACCTCAACTTACAATTCAAGTCCCTATTTTGTCACTTTCATTAGTCATGTGACTTTAGTAGTCCCAACCTCTCTGAGTCTCAGTTTCTGTACCTGTCAAATACTTTGACCTCTTCTCTTATAGGAAAATTCGTTATAAATTCCATAAATATGAGCTCTGGAACCAGAAGCAGAGCAGTTTTACCTTTGGCTCATTTCCCTGCAAGATAATCAGAGCACTAAAACATCTGATTCATATATCAAAAAAATTATGTGCTTGATATATGTGCTTTTCCCAACACTGAGTACAGAAGAGTTATTTACAGTTTTCCTTGTTTGGTAAGCACTCAATCTTGATTTGGTCCTCTTCGAGGTAGACCACAAATTTTGCCACGCCAGGATCTGTGTTGGGACATATAACATGCCAAAAAGAGGATATTTTTTAAAGACATCCAGAAATATACAATGGAGTGTTATAAATCTGGATTTCATCTTAAGATGACTATTAATATTAATATTCTACTTGGACAGGATTCAAAACAAGTTATGAAGGTGCAAATGTGGCTGAAATAAAAATCTTCTAAACTTGCTTTTGAACTTCTAAATATGACATAAACAACTGTGACGTGGCGGGATAAAAAGTGGGCATTTGGCTGTCAAGGAGGTATTCATAAATCAATGCTAGTCTTCTATAACAGCATTAAAATTCTGGCATCTACAAGCATTCATCCAGGAACTAATGGAATTTGACTCCCATGTCTAGTTTATCCTATGACTCCCATTTCCACTTTGCAACTCTCACCATATCACAGACCCTATGGTGTACACATATTAATAAGACATGATCCCTATCCTCAATGAACTTTCAGTCCAGTCATGGGAATGACAGTACATTTCCTAATACAAGGATGAAAAATATATGTGGGAGGTATAAAAAAATTCCAAGAAGGGAGGTATTTCTGGCGAGGGAGATTAGGGAAAGTTTTAAGGAGAAAGTAGCTTCTGGACTAGATCTTAAAGAATGTAGAATTTCAACAAGTAGAGATGGCGAAGAGTGTATTTCAGGCAAAGAAGATGTCATGGGCAAAGGCCTAGAGGTAAGAAAGGAAGGGAAGAAATTTGGGCATGATAAATAGTCCTGTTTGGCTGCACATAGAATATGTAAAAGGAAGTAACTGGAGATAAAGCTGGAAAAATAGGTGGTGTCAGATTATAAAAGTTTTTGCATGCCAATCAATCACTAAGCATTGAGCAAGTACCTGTATCAGGTACCATGCTACGTACTGGGAATACAAAGACAAAAATGAAACAGTTTTTGATTTCAAGGAGCTTACACTCTGACACAAGAAAACATATATATACATAAGTATGTATATGGTGAACATATGGTGAAGAATACATGCAAGGTAATCTTGACAAGAGTTTAGATTTAATTTGAGAGGCAACAGGGAACACTGAAAGATCAGGAAGATCTGGAAGAGGAAGTGATTGTGTATGATCCGAGC
This sequence comes from Notamacropus eugenii, assembly GCF_028372415.1. Classification (NCBI taxonomy): domain Eukaryota; kingdom Metazoa; phylum Chordata; class Mammalia; order Diprotodontia; family Macropodidae; genus Notamacropus; species Notamacropus eugenii. Next base: position 293,156,298 of record NC_092875.1, on the reverse strand, counting down.
TGTCCTTTTCAACACCTCCATTCTTTTCTTTCATTGTTGTTGTTGCTGACACTTTTTCTTTGACCAACGCTCCTGCTCCCTTTAATTTGGGGAATATTTTAGAGGATGGAAAAAAAAACTCCTTGAGAGGGGAGAAAATGAAAGATGAGGGCAAAATATGGGATAAAATAAAGAGGGAATGGGGAGGGCAGTGATCACTAAGCCAGGAGTCTCAATCCTCGTTAATAGTTATCATTGTATTGATCCAATTGAATTGAAAAGTAAGCTAGTAGGTTTTCCAATATTTGCTTCTTTCCAAACCAGATCATTTTAAAATTTGTACTCCTGGTTTCACTAGATAGTAGGAAAACAATTTTGATTTTAGCACACACATCTTTGAGATTGACCCCATCCATGTGGTTTATTTATTATAAGAAGAGAACCGCAAGGCTCTCCAGAGTTCAATACCCATCTTTCAATCTGGATTTGCATAACTAATACCCAAATGAAGACTCTTATTCTGCTGGGTACTTCTTAGGCTAGTTTTTCACTTTTTGGTTCTGGTTCTAGCTAAATATACTGCTTTCTAATCCTTTCCCCCCACACTGGATGCCTATACCAGGAGTGCCATGTCAGTGCATCATGTAGAGGCTATTTCCCTTAATTACATGTCCAAAATGTTCCTTGGAACACTTACATCTTTTTTAGTGTCACCTGAAGGGTCTACTTTCCTCTAATTTTGCTGGCTACCTCCTTGAGTCACTGCACGTTGAACTTTTTCTACTTTCATATGATAAGTGCTTCTCCTCTTTAATAATCATTGTTTTATATCTTTGTTGTAGGATTCTAGGTCAATTTTGTTTGTAACCAAAACTGTGTGACATAATCAAAGTCAATGCAGCATGATTTGGTACAAAGGTGATGCTTACATTGATTGATTTGCTCATATCAGACAAGGAATTTAATGCCATTCGTGAAGGAGGTTAGCAAGGTGAGATATATGGATTATTAATGGATTTATTCTTCTGATAAATGAACATTTATCATATTAGATTACAAGAAAATTGTTCCCTTTGGAAGGAAATGAACTTCCATTTTTTCATTGTTCTAATTAGGGGACAATCTCATTCGAAATACTTAAATAAGCTGGGACCAGACAGGTAACTGTGAACACTGCATATAACTGAGTAGCCTGGCTCAGATTAAGGGGATTTAGTTACTGTTTGTCTTATTTCTATGTTTAATCAATAATAAGAAAAAAAAACTTAATGTTTGTTCTGTAAATAATCATTCATATAGTTTTAGTGACACAGTCACACATATAGCTCTTACTAGATAATGGTATAGGAATTGAAATAATCTTTTTTTTCAAACCAGTTCTGAAATTTCAATCATGTAATAAGTTCCCAGGGAGGTAACTCCCATTAAGGATAGAGATCAGCTCTTGTTTTGCAAGTTATGCTCTTACAGATTGGCCTAGAAAATTGAGGGACTTGATTCATGAAGAGTTGAATGAAGGTCAGTGGAGCCTGAGTCCAGGTTTTCCTTACTTAGAGACCAGCCCTTTATCACAGTCTCTTCATCATAGCTATCTCAAGCTGTTATGTGACTACCATAATTAATGCAATAAACATTCATTTTGAGAGTGTTTTAGTCTTTTTTGTGATATTTAAAATGTAATACGTAGAGGATGATGATTATTGTCAAGGTTTGGAAAATAGGAGTAGTATCATTGAGGTAAGGTTAAAGGAACAGGAATAATTTAGGGTAGAGAAATTACTGCAAGAATTTAATGACATTCTTCAAGCATCTGAACTGGCATTAAACAAAGCATAGTAAGCAGCCAATGATTTTCCATCTTAAAGTTAGACCTAGTCTTTTACTTACTATACAAAAGGGTATTTTCAGGTCTCCTTTAAGGCAGAGGGTAGGAGTGGTTGAGCTCTTCCTCTTCTCTATTATTATTATTATAGCTCATTATATTATGATTCTAAGCTGTATATAACCTCAACCTAGACAGTGATTTGAAGCATTTAGCCTAGGATCTTGTACTTGAAACTGGTGAACAAGCGATAAAACTATTATTTAAACCAGGCATTATTTAATATGTAAAATTCTATATACATATATGAAATGTGCTGAACACCAAAGGAACACATGTTATGTAAATAAATACTATGCCCCTCAAAGATAGTATCTGGTTTCCTAATAGTAAATATAACAAGTTCCTGTACAAGGAAAATTCAGAAGAGGCTCAAATGATATTATAGGAACCCAAATATGTTGTAACTGCAACGGTATCATCTGTTAAGGCTTTCCTATGGCATACAAGTGCTATCTGCACATTGAAGACGCTAACCTAGCTCTCCTGGGAAAGCCTTAAATTTGAGTGTGTGGGAGGGGGAAGGACTTACTATTTAATTTAAGTCACTTGGCTCTGGAAAAGCAAGGGAGCAGATGACAGTTAATATGGAATCCATTTAAATAGAAAGTATGGACAGGGCTACTGACTGCATGCTTTAGTCTTATTACTACATATACATCAGTTGTACTACTATATGTAACAGAATACTAGTAATTTCCATCATATCTGGCCATTAAAGCACAGAGGACAATGTAGATATTTAAGTAACCAATTAACAGATTTTTTCATAGAAATACAGCAAACAGTTCACCTGGGTTAGCAGAGATTCCTTTAGCTTGATAATACAAGTTTGGTTAAAGTTTATTGCCTGTGATAAATACAGCTCCCCAAAATATGTCAATTTAGTTTTAACCTGTGACAGATAGTTGTGCTAAGAAAAGAAAATGAATGAATGAGAAACTTCTTTTAAAAAAAGATCTAAAATGAAGAGTATGCTACAAGAATATTCAGTATTAATACGTACAAAATGGTTAGGTCTTAAATCTGTGGCTCATGACTGCTATTAGTTGAAGTATTTTGATAAGTATATGAATTACTCTTATAGGTATACAGTCAGTGTTAATTCAATGAATTTTTTAAATAGAAGAAATAAACTATTGTCTATATTTATAACGAAGTAAAATTTAGCCTTCCTTGTGAAAATCACATTCTGAGCATTCGCTTATTTACACAACTCCATCTGTAACCTGAAAAACTGGAAACACTTTCTATAATTTCTTTTCAAAAGAAAACCTTTCCCCTGTAACAATGATTAACTTTGGTTATACTAACAAATTATACAACCTATAAAGCTGTCTTGACCACAGAGTTTCCTTTAATAATATGTATATTATTACACAGTTGATCACCTCCATACTAGGAGGCTTACAGGAACAAAGGATCTACTCAATGGTAGCCTAGAGGCCTAGATGGGTTAATTTACCTCCCAAGGTGCCACTCTTCAAACCAAAGCGTACCACACTTAACTACTGAGTCCAGTCCATATATTTTAATAGTCCTTGAAATCATCTAACACTGAAAACAGCAATTAATTTTCAGCACAAAAAAAGATAAAATTGGAGTCTTGACTATTCTTCCTTTAAGAGAGAAAACAAATTACCAAGAACCATGGGCAACTTAGCTGGAAGCTCTCATGTATTCTGTATTTACATGCAGGGAGTAATGTTTAACAATCTTTGAAATACTTCTGCTCTCCTGTGTGAGGGCAGATCTCTCCTTACTTTCCTTTACTTTCAAGTTGGGAAGAACTAGAGCTCACAGGGTCTTGAGGTCAGTCAATACTTTGCCAGAGGTTCTTATATATATGTTTCCTCAGTACACATGTGCTAGAGATACCTTATTTTCTATTGCTACAGAACCTACTGTCTCTATATAAAACTTCCTTACAAGCCACCAGGAACTCTGTTCTAAGAAGACCAAATCACAGGGATACCTGATAATAGCAATTGAGTTTATGGCCAGGTGCATACTTCTGACTATTTCATTTTATGAGGTTCATATTGTCATGGAGAATCCTTGGTCCCCAACCAAAAAGACATTTTCTAACAAAAACTAAATTACTTTTATAAATATTATTGCTTTCAGGAAAGAGGGGGCTTGAAAAAAAGCCAGATTTTCCCATTCCGTAGTTCCTGTTCCATAGTCTATTTCCATTCCATTGTCCATTATTACCCCTGCTCTAGAGTCCATTTTCATTTCACATGAAAATGAAAATTATTGATTCATCGCTTTTCTTCCTCATGGTGTTTATCTATACACTTCACATTATGGTTCTTAATGGGAATGCAAATTTATGTAATTTATTAAATTTGGCACTCCAAACTATAAGAAATGAAATATTGAATTAATGCACAGAATTCACATCAATTAAATATCTGAATCATTTAAAGGTAAAATTAAAATGCAGTTTAAAATGATATGCAATAAATAGCTAGGTTTGGTTTGAAACAATTCATATAGAGTAATCCTTCTATTAACGGGTAAGTTATATTCCTATCATAAAGTCCATTATGAGTGTGGTATTTGGGAAAAGTTCAGCCCCTGGAGTAAGAGGACCTAAATTTTAATCCAACCTGTGATACTGACTAGCTCTGTGACCTTAAGGAAGTCGTTCCATCTTCCTAGACTTCTGCTTCCTGATCTACTGTAAGAGGGACTTGGGCTATATGGCCTCTGACTAACCTTCTAGCTTGAAATCTATGATCCTATAATCAGAATTTCAATTACTTAGTTGTAGGAATAATATGGGAGGTGTACTATCTCAGGATGTCGATTTATTTCCCATATTTTATCCCTACAAGGCAATGTCTCTTTGGAAAAAAAGCAGGCTATAACTTTGGACTTCTTGGATTTTAATAGGGGGTGAGGAATTGGGTTAGGGGGAAGTAAAATTATTCCTAACTCTCTCTGGATGGGGCCTGACCAAGTAACACAGAGGTCACATAAGACTTTTGCCCTAGTGGTATTTTCTCCCACTCCCCGCTGACCAAATAAAATGACCTTTCCTCCTGTTTCCTTCCTTCCCCTCGCTCCCAGGTACAACCTTCCCCTTAGATACATCCTGATTGATCCTGGTCAAAACTTATGAATCCTGTATGACAGAGTCACTCTCTCTAGCTCCTCAATTTTTGCCACTGTAGATCCAGTGCTGAGGAGGCTGGATCATCAAGCAAACCTTTACACTCAGGACAATGTTTTTCCAAATGATTCTTTTTCTCCAATAGAAACCCAGACAAACTCAACAAAACAGGAAAGAAGGCATTTCTTTATATCAGAAAACAATTCTTTTCTTAAAAAAAATCACTAGTAGATTCAGTTAGTAACCTCACAGTTCAATTAAACAAGACTGGTTGGTGGTTTTTTGTTTGTTTCTATTTTTACAAAATAATCACTTATGTAGAATTTTTCAAGAACACATCTATTGTAAAGTGAGTTATAACTGCTGACAATATTTGACACTTATCTACTTTGAGGTAAGGATCACATTAACCAACTACTGCAAAAGGTAGAACTCAATAATATGTTCAGTGTTTGAAGAGTTGCTTTAAAATGGAAAATAATTTCATTTTAAATGGGTTTGGGGTCAAGTCTTCTTAATGATTAGTGCTATAAAAATATGCTCTTCCTTGTAAACAAGAAAACCAAACAGATTGTAGCTAAAGATAACCAGTTCCCTGAAATATATAAATAGCATTAAGTTCTGATCACACAAAATAAGACAATGTATTTTTCATACCTTTGCAGCTACTGATGAATTAGGCTTCTCTAGCAGATCCCAGAGTTTCTTCCTTTTTTCAGGACAGCAGGTATTATCAAATTCTTCTCCCTCTCTTTCTCTCATAGTCTCTGCCTCTCGTCTCAACTCTTCATTCATTTGTTCTTTCTTTTGATGGTATCTTGCTTGGCAACAGGACTCTAAGTATATTTCATCAATCCCCCAGTAATCAAGCTCTTGGCCAAACGAGAGGGCACACATTTCTTCCATCATATGGAGTTTCCCTGTCCTGTAGAAATTTAAAATAGATGTAAAGGCTCCTGGATGCCGATCAAAGAAATATTCATTCTCATTCAAATTGTAGTCATCACACACTTCCAGCAGAGTTTCATGAGTGTTACAGTCTCGGAGCTTCCCTAATCGTGTTCTTGGAAGTCTATCCAAGGTCCTCCACAGCACTTCGTGGTTTAAGCCCCCTACATTTATCTTAACTCTCCGGGAACAATTTTTGCTTCTGATGATCTCCACAGGTTCTGGTGGAAGGGAAAGAGTGGACCTTGAAGTCTTTCGGTTCAGGCCAGGGGGAGCCTTCTCTGCCATCTTGAACTGGATGAGCCTGAAGAGCAAATATCCTTCAAAGAATGAGTACCAGGATTATCAATTGCAGAAACAATCCATCTCAAGGTGCATTTCTATTGACATAACTGTAAGAAAACAATAACAAACATTTATTGTCTATTTCTCAGGCAATAATAGTCATAATATTTTTATAGAGTGCTCCAGGGTTAATTAAGTACTTTCCTCACGCTAACCCTGTAAGGAAAGGTACAGCAAGTATTTTTATCCCTATTCGGCAAGTGAGAAAATTGAGGGTCATAGAGATTAAATGTCTTGGCCGAGGTTACATAAGGCAGTAACCTGCAGAGCTGGGCTTCGATTCCAGTATAGTTTTGACTGGGCCATAATTTTCCTTCTGGAGCTAATAAGTATTGGACACGGGTTGTAAACATATATCCCTTAACTCCAAACCAAATATTTTTTCTATTATCCTTTATGTTTATACAATGTTAAAGAAGATACATGGACCACAGTGAGCAAATATTCACCCTACAGCCTATTGGTCACTGTGTTTGCACCATCCAATGCTGTATATTTTTATAGTTCCTTTGCATTTACATTAAGTAATGCTATTTTATCCTTTAGTGCTCTTATTATATAATCTGTGTGACAAAATAACTTAATGAATCTGTTTTAAATAAATTGGACATTTAGGAAGACCTATTATATGGGAGGCAGTGTAAAGGATGTGCAGAAGAATAAAGCATGGTCCTTGTCCACTTACAGTCTAGCAGGCAACACAAGGCATGCTTAAAAATGACTATAATACAAAGTATACTTATAAAGTACAATAATAAAGACACCAAGTGTAAGCTCAGAGAAAGGAGAGAACTTAGAAATAATTACTTTTAAATATTGTCTCCTCCGAAGAAAGTTTTGTTAACGTGTTTCAATTTCATTCAATTCACCAAACATATATTAAACATCTGATAGGTTCAATGCATTATCTTAGATTCTGGGAATGAAAAGGCAAAAAAGCAAAGCAAACAAACAAACAAAAACCTCTGTACTCAAGAAGTTTACTGTTCAAGGGTGGGATGCAGCATGAATACAGGTAATGATGATACAAGGCAGAGAATGATGGGGAAGGGCAAAAGAACTCAAAATACTTTAAGAATGTCTGAGATTGGAAGATCTTGATTACTAGGAGGAATCATTAAAAACTTCAAGGAAAAAGTTGCAACTGAGCTGAGTCCTAAAGGAAAATCCAATTTCCAAAAGGAAAAGAAAGGGAGGGAATACATACTGGGCATGGGACCAATTCATATGAATACACAAGGATATGGAGATGGCAGCAGATGATGTACAGAAGAAAGTAATGTGCAATAAAGCTGGAAAGACAGTTTGGGTAGAGATAGAGAAGAATTTTAAAATGCCAGTCTTAAGTAGTTGATATTTTATCCTAGAAACAATAGGGAACCACAAATATTTTTGGGGGGGACCTAATGGATCTTAGGATGGTTATTTTGGCAGTCCAGTGAAGTGCTGAAAAGGATTAGAGAATGAAGAAAGTTGGATTAGGTAAAAGGAGACCAGAATAATAATTGATTGAGTAAAGACTCTTGTGAGAGAAGCTATGGAGAGAATCGACATGACTTGGCAGAACTGGGTGTGGAAGAGTGAGAGAAAGTGAAGAGTCATGGATGACATGAAGATGCATGACTATGAAAAGGGTAGTACTCCCCAAACAGGATGATGGAACCCTCAGTATAAATACAGAAACCCTTTAAAATACCAAGAATGACAGAGTTAAAAGGACTGGTCTTCCAATCAGAGAGAATATTCCAGACAAAAATATGAAGGTGGAAAACATTACAGGTACAGCAAATAGTTCAATTTGGTGAGAATGAAGAGTACATGAAAGTATGCAAGAGATAAACCAAAAATATTGTTTGGTGTAAAATCTTTTAGGGTCTTGAATGCCAAGTGAATGAGTGTAGATTTTGTAGAGCGATTAATGAGAAGTCAATGAACTTCTCTGAGCAAGGTGATGATGTGACAGTATGATGGATTTTACATACAGTTTAAAAGTTTTATCTTCCGGAAATCTTTTTCTCCAAGTATCCACCCTTTATGAAGTTTGTTCTTAGATATGTGTTACTATGACCTGCAGTAGGCAGCATCTTCCTAGTCTGGTTTTCCCCTACAATCTCTTAGCACTCAGCCCTGATGTTTCAAACTCTTTCCATTTCACCTTCTTTTCTTTAAAACCCTATGCTTTCTCAAAGCCTGCAGCTTAAACCACACTATAAAGAGAAGTTCCAGCTTTTAGATGTAAGGAGGCTCTTATAATTAGAGCCTTCCTTTGAGGTATGTATCAATTCCAGCAGGAGTTAGGCTTCCCTGGCCCTGTTGTATAGCTTCCCTGCTACTGGATGGATTTCTTTACTAATCTTGAGGCCATATCCTCTCAAATAGAAAATAATTCAAGTTTAAGAGATTTAGACTTGGCAAATTCAATGGATTTGATAGGCTCAACAAATATTTTTTGAATGTGAATTTATTGTATTTAATATGTATGAGTTCAAATTTAGACACACTTTGTCTTTCACATACTTGAAAGAATACAATCCAGGTTTATAAAATAACTCATTTTACAGAAAGATACTTTATTTTACAAAATGATTCAGTATAGTTGTTTTGTAGCAATTTCTACTAGGGCAAATGATTCAACTGCTAAAAAAACCTTTAAAATAATTCAGTTGATGAAAAATTTATTTACATAAAGCCTTACAGGAACACAGATACTCTGTATTGTGCAGGATACCCATTTGGATTAAATCAACAGAATGGCTTACTAAGAGCCACCATTTCCAATGTTCACATCCATCTTCCAACAACTTGGAAGTAGTGGAATAATACTAAAAAATGTATGTTAAAGCCTATTGAATATGTAGAACATTGAATTGTTTGTTATCTTTTTTTCTCTCGGCTTTATCTTTCTAATTAAAGATCAGGGCAGGGGCTTTGTGATTGTGTCTTAAAGTCCTCTGCCTTCCCCACAGTACCAGGAAAAGTGTCTTTTAAATACTAGGCACTCACTACATATGTTTGATGATGACGAATCTATCTCTATATGTTGTTGTGAACTCAAAGCTACCTGTAGTACAAAGTCTGTCTTTACAGAACAGAAACTTCTGGAGAACAGCACTGCCAGCAAATCACATTATACTCTTATGCTTCTGTGGCTCATCCACTTTATATGGATAGATATGCTAGAGTTGCATCAGATCATTCTGTGATTCATATGGGCATTTAAAACAGCCATAGTGAATGGTCAGCAGGGCTGTCAGCCATTTCATTGACTCCAAGTAGGCATGGGCCATATTTATTATTTTTGAATACCACATTTTCCACTTAGTCTTTTCTTATAAGTACAAGACCATGACTTACGCTGCTTAAACTGACTTCAATGTATTATAGGAGGTTCCCAGGAAGGACTGAGAGGAAAATTTAAAGTAGTGAAAATAGCTCATATGTAAATTATGACTGATTATATCCTACTTTTCTAAAAGTCATGTTATTAAAGGCAGATGAGATAACATTTCCATCATCAAGGTATTAACTACTTTGAACAGTTAAAATTCATAGATTAAACTGATTTTCATTTCTGATATTAGAGCAAAGATTGAAATCAATTCAAAATTGTGGGTCATTTAAAGGGTGATAGAGAGAGCATGCTAGACATAAATCAGCTCCACCATATTAATAATGAAAAATTGTTGACAAGAAAAAATGTAAAAAATATTTATCAATGAGATGTGTGACTGGAAAGGGAGGTGAGCTGGCTAGTCACCAAGAATTACTAAGCACCTACTATGCACCAGGTATTATGCCTATGTGTAGAGAGTGAGGGAAAACTGATAGGAAATCCAAGAACTATCTCCAAAAAGCAAAGCACCTGACACATGGTAGGCACTTAGTGAATATTTGTTGAATTGATTTGAGGACAACGTATGAATAGTTTGTGATCGATGTCATTTGAAGGAGTAATCACTCCACTGAGGTCACAGATTCATTGAAATTTTGACCTATGTCTTTCTGGAGGGTGTGTCATTAGTGCTAGACCATTCAAAGCAGTCATAGACACTCCAAAGCATTTTCACCCAAGATATAAAGATTCTAATGGAACTGAAACAACCACTGTTCAGTAGAATTAAGCGAGAATAATAATATAATAAAATAAATAAAATTCTATATGTAACATGTAAAGTTATTCATTTGCATCAGAGGTGGGGACCTTCCATTTAGGGAAGGGGGGGCATGTCAGATCTAGGCCCTGTTTATGTCCCTGGCCCTCAGGATGATATTGCTCTGGTCATTAGATTTGCAATCTAGAGAATAATTTCCTCTGGTAGCTTATTTTTCTCAGAAAAGAGTTTCTAAAAGATTAAAACCCTTGATGTACTAAAGAAAGTGTTAGCTAACCAGCATTCAAAAAAAAAAAAGCAATGAACAGCTTAATATAAAGGAAAATCAGATTGCAATCTTCAACCTAAACTTCCAAACCTCCCATATATATGTATATGTACATATATATGTATATGTGTGTACCCAAAATGACAGTTGTCGGATTTGTTGAATGAAGCTTATGTTAATCGGTCTTATTTTTCAAAGCAGGTTAGTTAAACGTTTCACATTTCTGTCTTTTAGAAAATAAAACACCTAAATTGAGTTGCTTTTTTGTCTTTTTTGTGTTTGGCAGTCTGGTGTATGAGAAACATTAGATTTAATGTCTGGACACAGGTTTCGAGTTTCAGATCTGCTATTAGCTAACCTAAGCTACTTTCAGTGCCTCAGTTTCCTTACTTGTTAAATAAGAAAGCTGGATTAGAAAATAATATAATTTCACATTCATACAGAGCATTCTCATTTTTACAACGCCCTTTCCTAACCCTCTGAGATAGCATATTCTCCATATTTTTCTGATTAGGAAACTGATCATTAAGATTAAGTGATCTACTTAAGACCATAAATTACAAACCTAGAACTCAAATCTATTTTTATTTTCTTCAAGTCTGTGATCTCTATAGTTCTCTCTGTTTGAAGATGATGTGGTTCTGTATGGCCCTTGATTTCAGCAGGGTTACTGACTCTCAACAGAAAAAAAAGTATCTCTTGTTTAACATGAAAGCAAGCTTAGAGGCCACCTTATATTTAATGAATGTTTCCTGGGAGTTGTAACTGAGTTTCTTATCAAAACTTCTTTCATCAGTTTTCTCATTTGTAAAATGAGAAGGCTGGACAAAATGATGTTACATTTCTTCTAGCTCTAAAATTGTATAATTTGGTGTACCTTTAATATCATCCACTCCCTAAGGCCAAGTATGTTCAGAGCAAAATCAAAAATACATTCATTTAGTTTAGGGGTTTCTTTTGTTGAATCCTTATACTGTTGTGCTTTCACTTTTCATTTTTCAATTTAAGTTTTGTTTGTTCTTTTAAAGTTCATTTCTAATAAATAACCTTCCAGTGTTATTTCCTCCAGTACGTTGCCATAGTGGGGAGTTTATAAAACTTACAATTTTAATTTTAATAACCAAGTATCTACAATAATATTTTCTTCTTTTTTTGTAACAAGTGAAATTAAATGTTATAATAATTTTCATTCATAGCAAATAAGTCACTAGATGCTTTTAGATATGCATATAATAAAAAATCTGTCATTTTATGTTTTTACTATGTCAATTATATCTATTATAGTCATATACTTGTATATATGCATATATGTGCACACACATGCATAACATACGCACATCTTTTGGTTCATTATGATGTGAAAATATTTTTTTCAAGGATAAAAAAGGAAGTTTACTTGTTATTTTCTTCTGACATTGGTTGATTCCTTTCTAAGGAACACACATACACACACACACACACACACACACAATTGAAAATCAAGTTTGCAATACATCAGTGAACCAATGCCAATGTACCAAACACCCCCTCATTAATCTATTTGGGGGGATGGCTCTTTAAACAATAAACAACAATAACATTTGAGTTTTGTTGCACAGCTGCACCTTAGCATCCCAAGCATTACAAACTTCTACTGCCGCTGGTTCAAGGCCAATCCAGACAAAAGGAAACTTTCTTATTATGACATCATAATTTTAGGTTCAAGGAAAACTTTGAAAAGATGGAGTTTCAAAAATATCCACATTGTCATAGAATTTATACTCCCTTTGTTTTGCAAGAAGTAGCAAGTCAGGCTGTAGGAAATAAAAGTAAACCCTTTAAAACTGTGTAATGTTTTCATTTTCTCAATTATATTACTAATGTAGATCAAATAAACACCACCAGCTTTGAGAGTTCTAAATCTATTTTTAAGTTATCTTTCAACCAATCTTTAAAAAATATGTCCAGAGTATTCTTTTTTACTTCATATACATTACAACTCTCTCTCCAAAAAACAACACCAACAAAAACCCAGCAGATATTTCTATTTTCAGAGGGCCAAAAGTCTATCTTTGGAACATGTTTGGAGTGAAACGGACCAGAGTTAGAAGCTACTAATGTAAATTAATGCTTTTACCTCACTGCAGCATGTGAAATTATCACCATCAACTTTCACAATATAAGTAAAACACAAAAAAAAATTTAATTAGGGATGGAATTATTAACTTTAAAAATTATCTCATATTAGCTTTTCAGAAAATGTATTCTTAAAGAATAACCTTCCAAATCACCAGCTACTGAAAAGAAACTCGTAATTTTTTGGGGGGGAGTTAGTCAAGATTTTTAAGGCATTTAATATTATATTTATTTTTTTAAGTATGACCAATTCCGGTAATGACTGTAATGCAGGCTTTGTCCTTGGAGAAGTTTAGATTCTGCCATGAAAAACTAATATGAAAATGTTCAGCTCAACCATTTACTCCTTAGTCAGAATTCTAGAATGTTTATCCTTCAGACAACCCAGGCTTTTTTTAGATGCACTAAGACAAAAATCCTAAAAGATCTGCTACCAGAGGCCAAAGGTAGCATCGAGTTGCAACAAGAAAGGAAAAATACAGGTAATAAATACAATATGTAATATAAGCATCTTCCAATCTCATAGCTGGCTCCTTGCAATAACCAAACATATAAATAGCTAACACTGTCTATTTTTATTTAGGTGCACAAATATATAGCTTTGTTCTCCTTCTACAAAATAGAAAAGCTTTTAAACATTTAATTACAGGCACACTTTAAAGATACACTAAATTTATATGTTTACTATAATTAAAGGTTAACTACAAAAACAAGAAGATTTTTGCCCCTTAGCAATGAGCAGGTGATTAAACTGTCTTTCTTCATCAACAGAATGAGGCCTTTTGTAAGACATAATTCACAAAAGAGCCCTTTCTCTATTCCGAAAAATAACACTGTTACAAAGTTTCTCAGATCTCTAGGTCTTTGGGATACTGTTTCCTTTCTTGAACTGCATAGAATGGCCCAGGTTCGAAACTGTCAATGGGAAAGTGCCCTTTACTTGGTGTCCCCAGAGTGTTCTTTTGAATGCCTGAATTTTGGAAAGTGAAATGACAATCAGACTACAGAGAGAGAGAGAGAGAGAGAGAGAGAGAGAGAGAGAGAGAGAGAGAGAGAGAGAGAGAGAGAGAGAGAGAGAGAAGAGGAGGAAGAAGAAAAGGGAAGAAGTTATTATAAGGGAGGAAATACTAAGCTTCTGAAAAGAGCTGAGAGTATGTCTACAGCACTGAGGATCCAAATGAAAACTAGAAATTTCAACTTTTTATCTGGGCATTTTGTCAGCATGATCCTAAACATCTGACTTTTGGATAGATTTAAAACCAAATTTCAGACTTCATCTGAATGATATAGAAAGATGTGGTCACAATGATAATATCTGATAAAAAAAAGTTCTTAAAAGAGGGGGAAAACAATTTTATGGAATGTGAACATTTTATTCTTTGTTTCATGTAGGTCTTATTGAAATCTGTCCATGTAACTAATGGTAACAAGGTACTAATCAAACTCCCATATACCTCCACAATTTGATTGCAGTATCATTGAATTTTAGATCTGTAAGAGGCTCCAAAGAATAGTCCAACCAACTTGTTTTCAGGTGAGGAAACTGCTCATAAGTGGCAGAAAAAGGAGAACTTGGGCCCCCTGGCTGCTAGTCCAGAGTTCTTTTCACTACTCCATATTGCCTTACTATGTTTTGTTTTCCTTTGGACGCTCAGTTTCTCTAAAGCTTTTATTTCATTACCCAGTTCCTTGTCAAAATGTTGGGACAAACCATAGCTGTAGCTCAAGCAGTATGTCTCTCACATATTGGGTTTTTTTTCTTTTTAAAGGAGTAGGATGGTTTCAGTCACTGAGCTGAGAACATCCTTGGAAAGATATACCTTTAATTGTAGTGTATTGATCCTATCTCACTTTATTAGCTCTGCTTCTCTAGCAGTGTTTTTGAAAGTAAACTCTCAGATCTCTCCCAAATTATATATATTTGCATGGGCAGGGAGCGGCATTGTTAGAATATGCAATGTGTCATGTTGATCAGATAAATTGTTCTTTCCTTTTCAGGCTACTGTTGAGATGTCTGTGGGCAGCTAGGTGGCACAATGCATTAGAGCACCAGGTCTGGAATCAGGAAAACCTGAGTTCAAATCTGGCCTCACACACTTTCTAGTTATGTGGCCTCTTTGCCTCTGTTTCCCCATTTATAAAATGAGCTGAAAAACAAAATAGTAAACCACTCCAATATCTTTGTCAAGAAAACCCCAAATGGGGTCACAAAGAGTAGGACACGACTGAACAACAAAGCATGGAGATTTCTAAATGTTTCTCAAATTGAATAGAAATCAATTGAATTTCTGTATCTTCCTCTGGATTCATAGAGATAAGCAAAAAAGTTCAAAATGTATATTTTCTCAAATTTACCATTGATTCAAAACTAAATTTTTAGTTTTTCAATGAACATTTTCTCCTGTAAAATAGTCTACATCCAGAGTTTTTTTCCATTATCCTCCCTTCCTCCCACTCCTTTCCTTTTCTCTCCTTTCCTTCCTCCTTTTCCCTCTTCTCCTCCCTCCCCCTCTCCCTTCTTTCCATCCTTTTCTCCTCTTTCATTCTTTTGTTTCTCTTTTATTAGATTATTGATCTTTTTTTTTATTAATACCACTTTGTAAGGAATGCACAAGAGAATTAAAAAATAGGATTGTATATGAAACTGTGAACTTATTTTTATGCACAGCTTTTTTTTTTTAAATAACATGAACTCTGAGGAAATTTTTACACTCATGCTCTAAGATTATTGCTGCAGGTCCTTATCTACCATTATACTTACTATACTTTCTATGCATAATACATTACTTTAGGTGCTGGCAATGATACACAGATAATGGGATTTCTGCCAACAAAGTAGAACACATTTAAACTCTTTGATTCAATCTTTGTTTCCTTTCAAGGGGATAAACTAATATTTCTTGGCAA
The DNA here is from genome assembly GCF_028372415.1 of Notamacropus eugenii. Lineage (NCBI taxonomy): Eukaryota > Metazoa > Chordata > Mammalia > Diprotodontia > Macropodidae > Notamacropus > Notamacropus eugenii. The sequence goes on along the minus strand of NC_092875.1, from coordinate 293,140,621 downwards.
CAAACAGTAATGATTTCTTCCTTTTTAAGACAAATTTTTGATACCACAATGCTGAAATTCTCTTATCGATGTTATTTTTCAAGGGGAGACTATTTTTGTCTGTATTATGGAATTATTTCCATTAAACCCCTAAAAAGACCATGGCTCACATTTCATCACAACAAACTTCTAGATACTGTTCAAAATTATGTAACTTTCTTGAAATTTTGTGATATTATACATCAACTGAAATATGTGGCCATTGGCTTGGGTTTAGCATTTTTCCCTCCTAGTCAAATTTTCCCTGTCTCATCTATGATATTTTTTTAGCCATTTTCTCCCATTTTGAGGTACCACAGAACTTATAGCCTGAGCATTCTATTTGACATTAAATTGGATACTGTTTCATAGTTTTATATGTTTGTCTCAGTGGTGAGTAAAGATCCTCTACAGGACCTTAGAGTGAATGAATGTCAGCATTTTCTCAAAGTCCATGATGTTAAAAAAAACTGTCAGTCATAATAAGCATTTTTGCTTAATATGTGACATAGACAGTTTGATATATAATCCTCTTTTTAAAAAAATATTTCTTTATATATTGAAATCCATATGTTTATCAATGAAGAAATATATAATAAAATAATTTGTAAAACATTATATTAAAAACAATAATAATACTATGGTAGCACATAGAATACAGCCTGGCATAGTAAAAAGAATACTAGATTTGCTGTCACAAAGATTGTCTGTGAATCCCAGCTCAGACACTTGTTAGGTATGTGACCTTAGGCAAGTCACTTAATTGCATAAAGACTCATTTTCCTCATCTGTAAAATAAAACTAATAATAGCTCCTGCCTCGGAGGGTTGTTGTGAGGACAGAATGAGATAATATGTGTAAATTGCTTTGGAAACCCTAAAACATTCATTGTTAGCTATTATTGTAAATGTCATACAAAAAAAACCCCTTTTTCTTTTAAATATTGGAAGTAGTCTTTTCCTTCCATCATTTCAGTTATAAGTTATTTTTGCATTTTTATCCATTTTTAAGATCGAAACAAAAAAAGCCATTACTACTGCTCTGTTTTTATTTTGGAACATAACAAGAGTTTGTAAATCTGTAAAAAAAAAATACTTCAGAAAATGCACAAAATATATGGATTATAAAATGAAAGAAATAGAATTTAAGAAAATCTGACAGTCATGAAATGGAATTTTAAAATCCTGAAAAATGAATATATATTCCCATATCCCACATACACATACCAAATAATATAAACATTATCTCATGTGTTGTCAATAACTATGATAGCACACAGTGTCTCTTTAGAGATCCTGAAGACAAGGAATACAGTAGAAAAAGCAGAGAGAGTTATGTTGATTGATTATGATTACGATTAATGTTTAGCATGGGTTTTGGACTCGTGAAGATGGCTTTGGTTTCAGACATAGCAGCAAGATGTTACCTGGAAAAAAATTCTCCCATAATCCTACATTCAGGACCCAGAATCTTCATCTCTGAAACCATCATAGAAACATGGCAAGCTAAGAAGGTGGTGAAATAGTCAGAATGTCAACAAGCGTTGAGTAATCTGGATCGTTTGACAAAGTTTCCAGTGGTTTTCCATTTGGTCATTGTTTCATTTCAGCTAACTTTGAGATTCCCTAAGAATGTGTGAAATTTAGGGTTCCCTAGGTGAATCCAGACTTTGTCTATTATTTCATCTGGAACTAGCTAATGTTGCCTATATGGTCAGTTCCACTAAAACACTTGTTTTGAAAATGGCAAATTATTCTAATATCCCTAATATATTAAGGCATGATATGAACATAACCCAAAATTTGTGAATTTCTCATTTTCTTATGTTCAATTTTAGCCATGAATACCAAGGAGAAGGTAGAAAACTGTACCACTTCATAATAACTGACTATATAATCTCGATTCCAAATTTTAGAACTATCAAGTACCATGTATCACCGAGAACACCTAACAAAATATCGTGGTTACTCAAATAACATTGATGGGCTTAAAAAATCATGATGGGATTTTATTATAATAACATCTGTACTTGGCCTCCAATTTCTAGTTTCTCTCTTCTCTACCACATGTTCTCCACACAGCTACCAAGAGATTCTCCCTAAAGAATAAGTTTGACCTTATCCCATTTCTGCACAAAAATGTCCAGCGACTCCAATCAAGTCCAATTCAACTCAACAAGTATTTATTAAGAACCTACTACGTGCAAGGGACTGTGCCAGACAACGGGAATAGAAAGAGAAATCTTACAATAGTCTGTGTGCTCAAGTAGCTTACTACAGTCTCCTTTTGACATTTTATCCTCTTGTTTCTAGGATAAAATTCAAACTTCTCAGCCTGACAATTCAAGTCCTTCATGTCCTGGTCCCAGTCTGTCTTTCCAGATTTATGGCCTACTTTTCTAGTCTTATTTCACATCAGTCCTTTTCACGCTCTGTGTTCCAGCCAAACTGACCTACTTGCTGGTCCACGAACTCAGCGTTCCATCTCCTATCTCCCCATTCTTTCAGGGGCTGCTTTCCATGTGTAGAAGGCCCTCCCTCCTTACCTCTGTTTCATAGAATTCTTAGCTTCTCTCAATCAATCAATTAATCAACAAGCATTTAGTAAGAATCAACTATATGCCAGGCACTATGCTAGATACTGGGGATAGAAAGACAAAACAAAAAAAGAAAAGAAACAGTCCATGCCCTTAAGGAATTTACGTTCTACCAGGAAGATGACGGACACATACACAAGTACATAAAATACACACAACAACAACCACAACAACACAGACAATAAATACATGGTAATTTTGGGAGAAGGGCTCAAATAGTTGGGAAGCATTTAAACAGGATCTCAGCTATTTTCTATAATAGGCAATTTGGCAGTCTGGGGCTATGGGTCCTCAGAATAACATTTTTCAATGCACAAAATAAAATGCAAAGGATTACAAAGCAACAAATTGTATTTAAGTAGTTTTTAAAATTATTATTAAGTTTTCAGACCTGACATTAAAAATCTCTTGATTTAGAAGGTGGTGACTGAGCTGAGTTTTAAAGGAGATGAGCTTTTAGGAGGTGGAGATGAAGGAGTATATTCCAGACATGGGGAATGGCCAATGCAAAGGCACAGAGATCAATGGAACACTGAGTGTGAGACACAGCCAGGTCAGTCTGGCTAAACTGCAGAGTATAGGAAATAGAATAATGTATAGTAAGTATGGGAAGGTAGGTGGTAAATCCTGAAAGTCTTTGAGCACCAAACAAAGGAGTTTATATTCGATCCTATCCCTGATGCTTATTACCTATGTGAACCTTGACCTGTTGTCTAAGCTCTTTGAGATTCATTTTCTTCTTTACAAAAATGATGAACTGGAGTTGATAGCTGGAGTTAATAGCTCCTCCAGCTCTTGATCTATGATTCTGTGATCCCTGAGGCAATAAGAAGTCATTAGGGTTTATTAAGTAGGAGACTGACATGGTCAGACTGGTATTTGACTTAGTAATCACTTTAGCAGCTGAGAGGAGTATGAATTTGTGAAGAAAAAGATTTGAGGCATGGAGTCAAATTAGAAGAAGATTGAAGTAGTATTCAAGGCAAGGGACAATGAGGGCCTATATGAAGGTGATGATTTTGGAGGGAAAATAAGAGCTGAGAGAGACATTGTAGCAGTAGCAATGACAAAATATGGCAGCGGACTGGATATGGAGCTCTAAGGGGAGTGAGGAGTTGAAGACAACACTGACATTATGAACCTGGGTAGATGGAAGGATGGTGGCTTCACACAAATAGGGAAGTTCAGATGAGAGGTGGATTGGAGGCGAACGATAAACAGTTGTGTGTTGGATGTATTGAATTTGAGGCTCCTACTGGACATCTAGTTTTAAATGTCCAGTAGGCAACTGGAAATAATTAGAGCTCAAGCAAGAGACTAGGTCTGGAAGTCATTTGCATAGAGATGATAATGAAATAAATTAAAATTCCCTGGCTTGTTAGAGTCAGGGAAAGAGGATATGGAGAGAAGTTGGCCCCAAGACACAGCTTTGATATGGGTGATGAACCAGCAAAGGAGAAGGTGAAGGAGGATCAGATAGGTCAGAGAAGAACCAAGGTAGATCAGTGTCATGACAAACCTGAGATGAAGGAATATTCAGGAGGAAAGGGTGGTCAACAGGGAACTGAGAAAAGACATCAGATGTAGCAACTACAAGGTCGCTGGTAACTTTGAAAAGAGCAGTTTCAATTAAGCCATGAGGTCAGAAGATGTATTGTAAAGAACTGAAGAGTAAAAGAAGGTTAGGAGGATAGATAGGAGGATAGATAGCTTTTCCCTCTAGCACAGATTGAGTTTCCTAGGACTCTGGCTTTGAAAGTGACTAAAATTCTTTCCTGATTCTCTACTGAGATAATACAGGATGTCCGGAAAGTTTTAGTGCAGTTTTAAGTTTTAACAGCAGGATATATATAATCCTTTGTAAGCTTTAAAACCTATAGAAATGCTAGGAACCAGTAGCAGTAGTAATTAGTGTTCTTTTTCTCTGCAAACTGTCTTGTATTTGCTTATGAATATGTGCCAGGTACACAGTAAGAACTTAATAAATGCTTGTTGAATGGAATTGAATCTCTTTTTAAGTTGTGTTCCATAATAGAAGGTAAATTCCTTGAGGGCAAGAAATAAAAAAAAAGGTCTTTGCTTCCCCAGGGCCTAGTACAGTGCCTTGGTCATAAAAGATCTTTAACAAATCCTTTTTCAGTTGAATTGAATCTGCATCTGTACTCTAATAAATAAGGAATCTTCTGTCTCTTTAAACTTTCTGAGAAATAAAAATTGAATATTGATCTTGACGGAAATTTGGTCCCAAAACACAATTTAAGTATGAACACAAAACCTTATTTAAAACAAAGGCACATTTTGGTAAAGAATTATTTTCAATATATACTTCAGCTTTGCAACAAACTATATACAAGAAAAGAAGAGCAATCTACTGTTTACGTTAGTACAGTTTGCTCTTGCCAGAAGCAGGGGTTGCTGGACTAAAGAATTTTCATTTTCTCTTCTCCCAGGATGCTGTAATTATGGGTTTTCCCCACTGTCTTTCTTCTCTCTCTCTCGTCTAATAAGTAAGAAAATGTTAATTGGGTCGTCCTCTTATGATCTCCAGATTTTCTCTAAGTTTGGCTATGTGGTCCACAAAGTCGTGATTCTCTACATCCTTTAAAGGTATCTTGATGACTTTTTTGGTTATATGCTATAAAGTTTCCAGGGCTCACTGGCCCCTATTTGACACTTCTTTTTAGATAATACATCCAAGGTCATGGCTGGCTATCGGGATAGATGGCAGAGATGGATTTTTATGTGCAGTCTCATGCCTTCATAACGCCTGTAACTAAGCCTTTCCTCTGCTATTTGGCATTAACTGACTGTGGAAATGACAGGGGTGGCAATGCTCCAGCTTCGGTTTTAGGGCTCATAGCCTCAGATATATTTTTTAGTTTCCAGCCTACTCCCTGAATTCCAGGTTGAATTTTAACTTCAGTCAAAACTATTGTTAACATCAACCTCTTGAAGGCAAAAATGGATGCATTAACTATTAATTACCATCTGGGGGGCAGGGTCACCCTTAGTAAAATTTCTGCCTTCATTTACTCTTGAGGTGTCATTCCCACAACAGAGAACTTTCATGCTTTGCAGAGTTCCTAATACTATGAAGAAGAACAAACTGATTAATCATTTATTAGGAGACATGATTAAGAGAAGCATTGCTAGAGGGATTTGGTGACAATGTGGTCCAGTAGCAGGAGGGCTAGATTTGGAGTCAATATGAGTTCAACTCTTGGCTCTGAACCTTAGCAATGTAATCTTGGACAAGTTGTTTAATGTCTCTTTGTCTTAATTTACTCAATTAGAAAATGAGAAAGTAGGTCAGAATGGTCTTGAAGTTCCATTCTATTCCTAAATCTAAAATCATATAACTAGAGGAGGAGAGAAATAATTAACCCAAGGAAATTATGTTCTAACAGTGTAATATCAGGGAATGTGCCATCAGAATGGGAGAGGTATTTTGAGGTAGGAAGTACTATTCTTGGTCCTTTAAAACAATATCACATTTATTCTTTCGCTCTGGCCTTAACAGGCCTAAAAATCATTCTTCTTGATAGAGAAAACATGAACAAAATAAGATCTGAACCCTTCTGTCTCTTCAGAATTGTTTGAAATCATTATCCCATTCCATCACAGCAGTTAGGCCTATTTCTTCCACTTTTCTCCAATATTTCTAAAAAATATCCTTTTTTTGTCCTTAGAATTCGATATAAGTTTCAGCCCATTCTGATGTTTGATGCTTCTAATAATATTTTTTGGGGGGACTGAGTCACTCTATCTTACCCAGACTGGAAAAGCAGGGCTCATTCATAGCCCCAATCTCAGTACTGACTGATGTAGAAGCTTTTGCCTGTTCGATTTCTGACCTGAACCAGTTCATTACTTCTTTAGCAGCCTAGTTAGTGACCCCACCACCACCACCACCATACCACTCAGTGGGATTCACCACATTGATGCCAGACTTAGTGTAGACTCCTGATTTACTTAGTCAACTGCAGTTCAGAATTCCGAAGTTCAAGCAATCCATAAACCTCAGGTATGCACTATTATACCCCACTCCTAAAATTATTCTTAAAGTGCTGTGCCACATTTTTTTTTAATTTCTATTCTGTTACTTGTCCTGGTTTTCATTGTTTAGATGTGTCTTAAAATCTAAGTTAGGGAATGAGACTTCCCTCATAAGACTAGCATGGAGATTGGAAACAGGTACATCACATAAGTTCTACTTAAATTGTCTCCTATAGCTCTAACTTAAGATAGGTGAAGTCATATTTTACCTGCTCATTCTCTAGGACCACTTATGACTCTTTCTTCTTTCACCCTCTAAATAGAGGCACTATTCAGCATGCTGTTCTTGGACTCTCTTTGTATGCTCTGAAAACTAGAATACAGTCATACAACAACAGATTTAGGTCCTAAAGGATCTCAGAATCCATTAGTCCAGTCTTTTCATTTTACATATGAGTCCTGAAGAGGTAGTTAAATGACTTGCCCAAGGTCACACAGGAAACAAGGGACAGAGCTGGGATTTGAATGCAGGTCTTCTCACTCCAAATGATCACATTTTCTACTTTACCACACTGCCTCGGAATATATGACTGAAGCCAAAATCTTTGACACAATCGTTCATTTGCATGACTTCAACCATCACCTCTAAGCAAATAACTCCTACATCTATATCTTTGCTCTAAAACTCTGTCCTTGACAACAACTGTTCAATGGAATTTCCACTAAGATGTGCCTCTGACACTTCAAACTCCATGTGTCTCAAACCAAAACTCGCTTCTTACTTCTAAGCCTTCCCTTTCTCCTTAATTCCCTATTTTGTTAATGTCACTATCATTTCCTATTACTCAGCCTCAAAATATTGAAATCATCTTTTACTTTTCTCTTTCCCTCATTCCATATATCTAATCAGTCATCAAATACTATAAGACATTATGTACTATAATAAATACTATACTATAATTATATATTACACATAATATATTATGTGTAATATATTGTATTATAATTAAATAGTATAAGAAATTCTTTAAAAAGTCTTTCAAGAATTACTACTACTGTAATAATCTTCAAACTGGTCTCTACTATTCCAGCATCTCTCTTCTTCAATCTATCCTTCAGAACGCTTCCAGAATAAATATTCTAATATAAAATTCTTATAACATTAATCCGGAGCCTGAGGAGACAGGCAGAAAGAACACAAGTATCTTGGAAAGGAAACAGAAATGCTGTGATACTGGTGTGACAGGGTGGTGGTGGGTCAGAGAGAAATCCGCCTCTTTGGATCATCTCCTACCTCACATTCTGAGTTGAATCAATGCAACAAACATTTATGAAGAGCCTTGTTTGTGCAAGTTACTGTCCTAGATCGTAGAGTTACAAGAACAAAATGAAAAACAGACTTTACATTCAAGAAGCTTGTATTCTATTTGGGGATACAATAAGTAAACAGATAAAAATGCAAATTAGAGAGGGGAAGAGAGAGAAGAGGCGAGGAGAGAGAGAAAATAGGAAAGGAGAGACTAGAGAAGGGAAGGAAAGAAGAGAAAAGAGAGTAAAGGAGAGAAGAGGAGAGAAGAGAAAAAGAAGAGAGTATAAGAGAAAAGACACAGTGAAAGAGAGGAGAAGAGGGAGAAGGAAAAGGAGAGAGGAGAGGAGAAAAGGGGGGGGGACAAGAAGGGGGATCATGGATGGAACATAAGCTGAATGCTGAAGGAATATGGGGATTCTAAGAGGAAGGAGTATATTGCAGATGTAAGAGACAGCTGTGCAAAGTTTTGGAGGTAAAAAAGACAAAGCTAAATTCAGGAAACAGCAACTAGGCCAGCTTAGCTGGAGTGCAGACTGTGTGAAGGAGACTAATATGAGGTAAGCTTGAAAAAGAGACCGGAGCCAAGCTGTGAAGGACTTTAAATACCAAACTGAACAGTTTGTATTTCATCCTAGGGTCAATAAGTAGCCATTGAAGTTTCTTTAGTAGGAGAGTAACATGGTAAAGCTTGTTTTATGAAGATTATTTTGTATTGAGGGGGAGGATAGAGTGGAGAGAGGAGAGACTGAAGGCAAGGAGTTCAATTAAGAGACTCTTAAGATAGTCTAAGTGAGAAGTGACAAGGGCCTGAACTAGCTGGTGGCCTTGTGAGTTGGAAAGGGAAAGGTACCTTTTTCTATAAATCTATAAGTAAAATCTATAAGTCTTGGAGAAAACTTGGGTATGGCACATAATGTTGTACCTATGAACTTAGGTGACTACAGGGAAGATGTCATTCTCATCAGAAATAGATAAGATTGGAGGATACCCAGCTTCTTGTGGGGGATATAATCAGTTCCATTTTGAATATTTTGACATTGATGTACCTATGAGACAATCTATTTGAAGAGGTTAGGTAGTTCATGATGCCAAACTCAGGATAAAGATTAAGACTAGAAATACAGTTCTGGAAGTCATCTACAAAGAAGTTGACTCCCAGGAGCATTGGCTTCACTAAAAAAAGAGAGTGACAAGAAAATGGCTGGCAAAAATACCCCTACACCCTGGTTGAGTGGTGGTGGCAAATTAAATAAATTACTCAAAGGAACACAGGGATTTGGCACTCCTAACTTACTTCTATTACCCTCCACTGTAAAGACCCATAGCTACCCATTTATACCTTCAGATCCAAAATGGTGTCCTCTAAATTTGCTAGCCCTCTTGAAACAAAATCTTGACTGCCCTGCCCTGATTACTCTTATCTCCCCATACCCTGAGTATGGGTTTGCATCAAACCAACGATCAAAAATCTTTAATGGTTCCCCAGTGTCCAGGGAAACTCAGGGACAACTGTAATTTGCTTGAAACAAACTTCTCTAATTTTATCAAACTTTCTAATTCCTCCTTTTGATATAACTTAAGTTGACCCAAATTGGGTAGCTAACTATTTTCTATACAAGATCCATATTTTTCTGCTTTCCTGGCTTTTCCTCTACTAAGAATACCATGCCCCTGATTTCTACCTATTGAGACCATTTCCCTGCTTCCTTCATCGAGGGCAAATGCTGCTTCTTCTGAAACATGTTCCCTCATCTATTCAGGTGGATATGTCGTTTGAGCATGTATCTTATGTTTCTTATTCAATAAAAAGCTACTTGAGCGTACCAATTGTATTATATTCATCTTTTTTTCCCCAACAACACCTCTAACTGGGTGTTACACATAATAGGCATTCCACAAATGGTGATAATATAGGATCACAGTGATTCTGGCCTGGAAAGCTCATGATAGATTGTCTATTCTAATCCTGCCATTTAACAGATAATTGATTCCTGAAGTAGTTAAATAGCTTGACCAAATAAAGAAACAGGATTTGATCCCAGGTCATCTAATTCCAAATCTAGTCATCATTTTACTACACTATGTTGCCTCTTCCAATTTTTTTTAAACTATTGTTGCTGAATTAGCAGAATGGGTTATCTGAACTATATACACCACTGCCCAGTCATTGACTACAAACAATTTACCCATCCTCATATAGCAAAAACGAGATCATTAAGTAACATTTATTAAGAATCCCATCTGTTCATGACACTTTGTAAATATTCTTCCTTTCCTCTCCTCCTCCATTTCTTTCCATCCCCACTCCCAATGTAGCGTGTGTTTCTGTTCTGTAAAATCCTCAGAAGCTTCAATGATGATAAATAATTAATGGCAAGAATACAAGACAGATGGATTGAATGACCTGTTAAATTCCATGAGTCCTCTGCAATACTTTAAAAGATTTGTGATCTCATTTTTGTGGTCTCTCCTTCCATCAATGTGGATCACAGCCTTTCGGTGTGTTAGTAATTGGTTTAATCAGTTGCTGTGACCATAAAACTCATGACCTGGCGTTCAACCTTTTGGTGATTAGCCTCTCTGCTCTGATTTGGGCTAGTTCTTGGGTGACAATCTGTCATGAGGCCAATATTTGAAGTCTATCTAGCTAGAAAACACATGTCAGAGCTTATGCTATAATGGCATAGCATGAAAAAACCCAGGGTCACCTTAGTATGGGATTACAGAAGGACTTGAATCTTTACATGTGAAATTTACTAATAGAGTATGGCAGCATTTGATAAGAATCCATTAAAGTATTTGATGACTAGCATGAACTCACCAACCTTATAAGACAGAAATGTACAAATTATGATGACATATGAAATGCTAGATCCACCAAGAAGACATGCTAATGTTCTAATATTACACAATGTCAACATTGCAAATGTAACATAAAATTGATATCCTGTCAGATGACAGTATTGAAAAGCACACCTTCAATTTCCTAAACCCGTGGAGTTTAGTTGACAATACAAGTGGAAATTCAGGGTAAACTGAGCTTTGAATGTTGGTCTGTATTTGGCTCTCATTGTGCTTAAGTTAAAATTGGACTTCAACGTTATACCCTCTGATGTCAGGGAAAGAAAGAAGGAGAGAATGAAGCAAACAAGTAAGCATTTGATAAATGCCTACTGTGTGTCAGGTATCATGCTAATCACTTTACAAATATTATCTTCTTTCATCCTTATGATAACCCTGAGGTGGGGGGAGGGGTAAGTGCTATTATTATCCCCATCTAACAGTCAAGAAAACTGAGACAAACAGAGGTTAAGTGACTTGCCCAGGGTTTCACCACTAATGAGATCAAATTTGGTTTTCTTGACTCCAGGTCCAGTGCTCCATCTACTGTATATATAGTTGCCCCTAAATTGCACAACTGCCCCATCTGAAAAACACAATCATGATCTCATTTGTCCATTTCCACAAAGTATTAATATTTCTGTACTGATTTTTGGAATTTCAGAGTACTTATAAAGATAAAATAAATTGAAAGATTGGACAATTTTTAAGGGAAACTTGAAAGAAAAAAGTTATCTACTGATAGAGAACCTATCTTTACAATTCCCAGGCTCAGTACATTCAAGGTATGTATCAGGACAATTTTGATTTGCATATTTCTTATGGATGGAAGAGGAAAAAAAATTCACTTTTTATACAGCACTAAGACTCTCAAAGTACTAAACAAGTTGAGTCTTTGTCCTCTACATTAGTGCTAATAGATACAAATGGCTTAAAAGGTAGAGTCAAGCCCACAATAAGAAAAACAAAATATAACCAAAATGTATGATTATGAAAAGGGCATATGTACCTACCAATAGGAAACCTCTGTAGTGCATACAAAGACATGTAAGGCGTACTACCTATAATCCAGGAATCTGTAATGTAAGAGGAGTACACAATTACAGTATAAGGTATAGAATATTAGCAGTGTCACAAGTAACACACAAAATGGTGCTCTTGGGATTCAGAGCAGGGAAAGAGCATATCCAGTTAAAGAGATCAGAGGAAATTTCATTGAGGAGGTCACATTTAAGCCAGGCTTTGAAGGATGGGTGTAATTTAAGCAAGTGAAGACTGTAGAATGGGATATTTCTTTCATTAGATCATTCAACAAATTTAAATGTATGATCCTATATTTCTGTGAGTTTAAGTACCTTCTTTTGTTTAAGACTCTCCTAGAAGCTACAGACAAAAATAAGGTGTATCCTTGGCCTGAAGAATGTTATAATCCAGAGGGGCATATGAAACATATACCCATTTAATACAAATAGATTATCTGAAGCCTGAGTAAGGACTGGAGATGAAGAAATCTAACCTCATTTTTTAAGTGAGGAAACTAAGGCTCAGAGAAAGCATAACTTACTCAAGGGAACAGAGGCAACAAATGCCTAGTAAGACAGTGCTTTTTCCACTTTATTACAACTTAAATCAGGAGTGATTAAAGTTCATGGAAGGGACTTGAGGAGTGAGGAAAATGTGTGAGTACAAATATGGAAGGGGAGAGACGGTATGAAACAAACATGCATGGAAAACATTAAATAATAGCAATGATCATAATTGAAAAAAAACTGTCAATGGCAATGGAAATTGACCAGAATCTCAAGTTAGGTTCACCATTCTCAGGCATTAGAGTTATAAATGCCTTTATGATTTTCAAGCTAGTTATACAAAAACCTAATTTTAAGGACACAAGGTTTTTCATTTGATTATTTGATGTGTACTCTGAGATACCATGAAGGATATGATTTCAACAAGTGAAGACTGTAGAGTAGTATATTTCTTTCACTTGGTCATTCAACATATTTAAATTTGTGATCCTATGTTTCCATAAACTTAAGTGCCTCTGGGTACCTATGGGTATGACAGCTTCAGCTCCAGACCCTTCCCCCAAATACTGTTTAAATAGAACAATTAATAGCCAGCCCTTCTAGACTAAGAAAACTACATAACTTTTATTAAAATTATTTTTAAAAAATAATTTGTTAAAATTATTGAGATTTTTCTCTCTAATGCTATTAGGTAAACTATAAGAATGTTTTAAAACATTGAGCTTTGGACATAAGTTGAGCCCACAAATTCTCTAGGGTTCTTTGTAATTCTCTAGCACCTATCCCATGTCAACAAGTGGAATTTTTAAAAAGCTTTTTGAGGAGTCTATATGATGCAAAATCTTTTGAGGATGGCTTCCTTCTGCATTAAAAAATTCTAGGCACAAAGCTTTGTTTTCTGCTTGGTTTCAAACAATATAAAATACTAATTCACAAAGCTGCTTTTTGGGAAAAAAGACTATTTCCTAGAATTTAAGAGGAATGAAAAACCAAGGTTCAAGAACCCCCCCCCCCACACACACATATGTATTTCTATTAAGTTTTCTATTTCCACTCTTTCTGTACTGCCTGATGACATTTCTTCTATTAGGATTTGGAGAATTACTTCTACTACTATTTTAAAATGAGCCTTACTTCATAAGGGAATTAATACTTAATGATGGAATGATTAATAATTGTGATTTTATGAACCAGAGACATTCAGCGTGAGAGATACTAGACACATTTGCTTCAAAACCTCCAGACTTGCAAAACAAGAGAAAAATCTGCTAACACTCCATTCATTTCAGGGCTTTGTTTTCCAAGTGCCTCTATCTTACCTTGACATCGTAGAACTGGCAAGGTTTTTAATCTGCTAAAGCACCAAAACAAAGGCTCCAAGGGACACGCACAAGAGAATATTTAAAAGATTCCAAGAAAATATATTTGTTGTGAAGGGGATCAGGAAACAACCCAAATATAAAGCTTCCATAACCATGCTTCCTAATGTGAATCAGTCTTTATTTTGATATTTCTATGAAGCCATTTAAATTGGCAGACTGGGAACTGCTGTTATTTTCATTATGTTTGCATCTTGCCTCCCTCACCAGAATGTAAGCTTCTTAAGGGCAGAAGCCTTGTTTTTATGTTTCTTTTGTCTCTGTCACTTAACACAGGACCTCAACATATTAGGTACTTAATAAATACTTGTTGACTGATTCCTAAGACTTTTCAAATTTTTATATTGATTGGAACTGATAAAATGGCAGAGAAGAATAAAGGAGATGAAATTGATGTATACTGTATGTGTGTATACATGTGTGTGTTAAAATAGTGTTATGAGCTACTTTTTGTAATTTTACTATTTTTTTTTAATTTACGGAATAAAACAAGCATTTTCATACAATAATATTTTCTATAGAAACTATAATCGACATGTTGCAATCGTATCTGGCACACATCTGGAGGACAAATGAGATAAAATATTTAATTATCAAGATATGTACAAATAAACTCTGAATATTTGTGATTACTTAGAAAAAAATGTTAGACTAAATTTCTGATTTTTTAAAGCATATGTTGAACATTAGGTAAAAACAAGCTATAATATTTTAGGAGAAACTGTCTAAAGGACAATATGAGTTTTTCTTGATTAATGAAGTCACGAGTTTGTTTTAAGCTGTTTTTGGCTTGTTTTAACTCATCCCTTTGGGAATAATTTCCACTTTTTTGCAGAGAGGGGATATCATCTAGACCTGTGGTTTCCCTGGTATAGAGAACTCACAGAGATAATGAAACTGACTCTACCAAAGCAAATCACCATCTGTAACTTAAAATCCTTAGAGAGCTGCTTACAGCACTCAGAAAAATGACTTGCTCAGGGTCATACAGCTATTTTGCGTAAGATGTGGGACTTGAAACTAGGATTTCCTGGCTTGATATCCCCTGGAGCACCATCAAATCCAACATATATTTCATTTAGAGGAGTTTTTAATCCATGGGTTTAATAAAATTATACTTGTGAATTCAGTAATGCCCTTAAAACATGAACATCAAAATCCTAGAAAAATGTGAATCATATTAAGATGTTGATATTTGCTGTATTTGAAAGAATTCACAAAATAAAACACTAAAAGTAAATTTATATTGTAGCAAAAATGTTAACCTTTATGAAATTTAAATTGCTGAATATATTATATATTTTGTAAATGAGAAATTTCTAATGTTTTTAGCAATCTCATAGTTGTTCTTTAGCCTCAGACAACCCTACCATTTCTAATTTACATCTTCGTGGTTGTTTCTTTTTGTTTAAATTTTCCCTATTACTTGGCTTCTTTTCAAACACTATCCCTTGGCAAACTTTAAATCACTAATCAGAAATGCTAGCTGTGGTTGCTGTTGTTGTTACTTCAGATAGTAAGTCCTGATAATTACAAACATCAAATAATAAGCTGAAGATTAGTAGATTAAGCCTCTATTGACAATTCTGTTCCTAAACGAAAGGTCTGATTATTTTAACTGACGGCAAACATCTTCATCATGACTTTTAATTCAGTGTTCTATGGAGACACAGTAGAGAACATTTTTTACATCAAAGTACTTGGCACTGTCAACTGCTTCCACATCAGAAACTTATAGACCAATACAAATGTGTGTGTGTATATATGTGTATATATATATATGTATATATATATATATATATACACATATATATATATGTATGTATGTATATAAACAACAGTTGTACATGAAACTGCAAATATATTATGCATAACTTGCTGTTCTTTCTTGGTTCAAATGTGTGTTCATCCTTCATTGTCAAAGAAGACCGTGCCATTAGAGAAATGACATGACTTGCACTTGACTTTGTTTTGAGTGAGAGAGGGCTGTGCAGGTCACCAGCCTCACTTCTCCTCCAGAGCCATCTGAATCCAGTGACCAGATATTCATTCTGGAGATGAGCCAGGATGAGGCAATTGGGCTTAAGTGACTTGCCCAAGGTCACAAAGCTAGTGAGTGTCAAGTGTCTGAGGTGAGATTTGAACTCAAGTCCTCCTGAGTCCTGCACTAGTGCTCTATCCACTGCACCACCTAGCTGCCCCTCTTGGTTCAAATAGCATTAAAGGAGAGGCATCACAACTTGCTTTGCCCCCACATGGTAAAGACCATGGAATCTTTCCATTTGACTTGCAGCTGAAACTTTCCATTAGAATGTGAGCTTCTTGAGGGCAGGGATAGTTTTACTTTTCTATTTATATATCTAGCATTTAATAGATTGTTGTTCGCATAGTTAAGTGCTTAATAAATAAATGCTTTATTCCTTCATTCACTAGAACAGTATTAGGTCTGACAAAGTGTTGGGCATTATCAGGCATTAGCTACTTCTCACAGTATAATACATATGGTAGGTGAAGTTGGGTACTCTTCTCTTTTAGACAGCTGTAGGCTCGAAATGATGGAAGTAAGATAGGGTATTCTTTTCCCAGATTCTGGAAACTCATAATATGTAATAAATTTAGAGTAGAAAAATATACTGAAGGACATCTAACCCAAACCCTTCATTTCATAATTGATGAAACCAAGATCCAGAGAGGGTAAGTAACTTACCTAAGGTTAAACAGATAATAAGTGGCTGAGCAAGGATTTGAGCTCAGTCTTCTGACTTTACTTCCAGATGGACAGCATAATTTGGAATGACTCCAGTATCTCCTTCAAGAATTACTTGAATTTGAAATTTTCTTATGCATACTTATGTATATCAAAGGATACGTGATTTTGTATTATACATTAAACTATTCACTAATTTGTTAATTTTTCTATATTTTCCCAATTGTAAATTTCTTTAGGTTAGGAAATATCTTATACTTCTTTTTGTAGCCACCAGTCTAATATCATGCTGTATTTATAAATTTATAATTGGCACTAAGATAATCATATGATACTCAAGAAGAGAAAAATGAATGAATGAATGAATGAAATCAAGTGAACCTAGAGGAGCTCAACAAACTCAAAGGAATACTGCTTATACATCCATTCGTCAACAGATAATGTTTTGGTTTAAATAAGGATAAAATTATTATGCCATAAATTTCATAAAGGGCAAAAACTCTATCTAGATTTGTATCTCACTTTTTGAATATGTGTGTATGTATGTGTGCATGTTCAATAAACTTCTGATGAATTGGAAAGGCTTTTGATCTTAAAGAGTCAACTGTGCACTCTGTACCTACTTTCAGGCAATCTATGAACATAAATATGTACATAAAAGAAGAAAAGCTTTACTTGAGCTCTACTTAAAAGATAGGAGACAGGAAGGGGTGTGAGGATAAAGGTGGGTCAGAGATCTCAGGAGCATTGTATGTCATTTAAGTTACAAAGCTAGGTTACTTTATAACTAAAATTCTATGTTCTTTCTGCTTCAAGAATGGGTGTAATGAAATCTTGTCCAAAACTCAGTTTGCCATTTACTTTCATGTAGCACATATAACATTCATATTGGTTTCATCTTTTTCTTTGAAAACTTATGAAAATGACAAATGCATCATAATTTTTTGAAAATTTCCATTTCAGCAGCATTGCCAAACCTCCAAAGTCCACCACACCACATTTCCAAAGCAAATGGATTTTTTTAATAAATAAAAAAATTTCCATTAACATATATGAAGACATTTCAAAACTTTATACTAAGAGAAACCATAAGTTGAAGGATATTCTCTAGGATCTGATCTCTAAGAAGTAACAATCTTCAAAAATGATTACGTCCTTATATTTTATTTTCAAAATACAGTGTAGAAAAGTAAAATGTGTACTTAAGGGGATTATATATTCCTGGATTATCTATTGATATTTTCTAGGAGTTTGTCACTAAATTTGTTCCTTTAAACATAAATTCAACAAAGTAAGAGAATCCTGGTCCCGCTAGAACACCATTTCAAAAAAGTCAAACAAAAAGTAATAAAATATATTCTTAAAATACCTAATGAGTAAAGATGGTTCACAGACTAGGGTATGTTAATAAACATGACATGAATCTGGAAGAGGTGGACAGAGATAAAATGGGTGCTAGATCTGTGGCAGAACTGGTATCCTGTAATTTCTACCATTTTTCTAGCTATCTCACTTATTTCTATTGCACTACAAGTGAGGTGGGAATGGGAGATGTTTATAAAACACCCAGTAAATTCCCTAGAGTGTATATGCAAAGTATGAATGAAATAATAATTTCTTGTAATTGTATTAGTATTTTTGTAGGTATGCCTGTATACTTGGGAAATGAGGTAGGTGGTGGGGTTGAGGAGAACAAAGTGAAGATGGGGATGGCATCAAACCTATGAATAGACTAGTGAGTGTTTGAAAAAAGGTAGAGAAAAGGTAGAGGAAAAAAGATACCAAATCCAAAATCTAAAAGTAGAAATGGCAGATTTTTTTTCCCTCTTTTGCTAAGGAAGGCCAAAGAGAGGCTTCACGGATGGGTGAACGGAAACAGAAGGCAAAAAGAACTACTGATTCCCTCTTCCTTTATTTAAAAGTATAAGTAAATGGTCAGGAAAGTAAAGGAAGAGAAGCACATTATGCACAATTCTAATCATTAAGAATATTCAGTATACTTCTAGAGAGTCCACTGGAAAAGAATATTCTGTTCATTTTTTTGAGGTACATTAACTCTTTTAAGTTCACAGGATACTTTTAGATGTAGATGCCATTTATTGCACACTAATTGAGAAAATGAATGTACCTACAATAAATTACTAGTTTATTACTGCTCTACTTTTTGGAGGTATGTTTACTCTTTCAAGCTAGAAGACTCCCTTTAGTTTATTAGAAGAGTTTATTTACTTAATGGAACCAAATAGTCTGACAAAGTTAATGCATCTACAATAAGTGATCAGTGAACTCAAGCCGTGGGTGCCTTATGTAACGCAAAGATAGAATCATTCAGTAGCACTCCTAGAAATAAAACACACAGACATGTAAAAGGAAATAACATACATTAATAATACCATTTTAAATCTTGGTTAATTTGAAAAGTCAGAGTTTTTAATTTTGTTTTTATTTCTGTAGATTTTTTTGCTTGTATTGCCAAGAAAAGTTTAGAAAACTTTGTGTTTCTGTATAATTATGATATATATGGAGAGAACAAAGTTTTACCAATAAAATGGTTTCCCCAATTTTCTCATGCTATAAGATTATTTTCCTATTCTAAAAATCTCAATTAATTTTTCTGCATTGTAGAATATTTTTGACTAAAATCTTTCTTTGAGTGTCTTCTAAGATGTAATATCTTGACTAGTCTTTAATTGCTACAAAATCTGATCCAACCAACAGTGCCACATCTTAAATACAATGATCCTAGGTACCTATTTTACAGAACTGTATACTTAAAATTGGCTTATCGATAAAGTATTAAATACACAAGTAAGTAAAATGTGAAAGTCCATTTAATAATATTTTCAGCATTACATAACTTGAGTGAGCCTCTCTGAAGTGAACTCAAAGTAAATTTGTGTTTGCCTAATTTTACTACTGTAAATCTATAGATACACAAGTCTATTTTATATCAATAACTGTATCATTATTATCTGTAGGATGTAAGCATTTAACATCAATCTGTTTGTATGTGGGTTTTTTGTGTACACAAGTATATTTTCACTGCTTACAGTGTGTACACGTTATCTACTCTTTTTTTAAAAGAAAGAAAACATATGATAGTAATAGTATTCTCAAAAAAACCTTAGAGCATTAGAAATGAGTGATTAAGTCAAATGGTAGATATCCTTTAGTATCATTCATGGAAACTGTTTTCCCAGTTCCCCTAGACAGAGTATATTGGAAGCAGCTATGAAGAATTTTTCCTTTGAGAAGCGTCGCACACTCAGGAGCCATGCTACAAAACTGGAACCCCAATAACCCGGGTTAGCTTGGAAGAAATCAAATGGATTGCCAATGTATTCTGAGGACTGCTAAATACATCAATCATGTTGCAGTCCTGAAATCCTGTCCCAGCAGGAGAGAGGGAAAGAAAGGGAGATAGAGACAGAAATAGACACAGAGAAAGAGACAGACATTTAAGAACAAATCTACCTAACTCGTCAAGAGCAAACAGCTTGCAAAATAACATTACCCACCCCTTCTCAAAAGGGCTCTTCCAGAAGCTCTTAGGTGGCTAACATTCTCCAATGCCTCCTTCTATGGAATGAGAGCTCCATACATTTATATCATGCCTTAAGTCAGCTTTGTGTGTAAGTCCACTCGGCGCCATATGGCAGTTTCCACCCCCTTTCTCAACTCAAGTCAGGCTAGCCTGATGAGATGATTCATTTGGAAAAGGAAGACCCCACAGGGGAGCAGAAATGCCCCAGCCACTTACCTTGCTCAAACAGACCACGTTCGGCAGTCAGCACTGGCTTGTGCACCACAAAGGGCTGTGGGATTCCCCCCTCTCAGGGGGCTGCTCACTCTGCGATTCCCTTCACCAATGATGTGTCGCTGGAAATCCCCCTCCCCTCCACGGAGAGGAGGGTCCTCCTAGCTGGATGGAGCTCGTGGTGTTTTTTGCTCTCTACATCTCTGACTCTGGTTCATCTTCTCTCGTAGGAAGGCTCAATGGAGAGGCGGCAGGGGGAGGCAGGAGGAGGAAGACATCCTTAAAAAGAACAATAATCTTCATCGCCCCCTTCATCTAGTGTCCGTACTCCCTACCGCCCCCCTCCCCCAGTCTCCCAGAAAAGATAGAAGACAAATTAAATAAAAACAAATCAGCGCCGTTGCTTGGCTAGGATCGTCTTGCAGAAGGAGGGAAAGCGGAGGCACCGCCAACCCTAGCTGTTAAATCTCCCTTCGGCTGGCTGCATGTGACAAGGCGGCGGCGGAGGCTGTTGCTGCTGCAGCTGGTGGGGGTGGTTAGTTGGTGGCGGTTGGGGTGTGAGTGTGTGTGTGTGTGTGTGTGTGTGTGTGTGTGTGTGTGTGTGTGTGTGCGCGTGTGTGTGTGCGCGCGTGTGTGTGTGTGTGTGTGTATGTGTTCGGGATGGATCCAAAGGCAGCTGCAGAACAGACAGGGAGAGCTTGGAAAGCAGCGGGTTCTAGTCACAGACTCTGGCTAGCACGCGCACACACACAGTCGCACACACACATACACACACGGACCCACAAACCCTCCCCTTCCCTTGCTTCCTCCTCCCTCCAGCACTCCCCGCATACATCGGGGTTCGAGCGGCCACCAGCGGCTGCTGCCACTGCCGCCTTCGCCTTCTTTTCCTCCTAGTTTTCAGCTCTTAATGTGGGTGGTTGGAGGCTAGGGTGGGGTGGGGTCGGGGCTGCGAAGCTAAGAGGATTGAGTGCTACCAAGGACAGCAACAGATCCGGCTCCGGGCCCCAGCCGCTAGAGAGCGAGCACCCCGGAGGAGGAGCCGGGAGCCGGCTCCGAGAGGGCGGGACACCGCCCACACCTAGTCGAGGCTCGTCCCTCCCCCGCCTTCCTCTTCACCCCTGGGCTCGGCTTCACACCCACCTGCCCCGCCCTCCCCTCCCTCCGGGGGTCAGGGCAGAGGGAGGAGCCAGGAAGGATGGAGGACAGGCGGAGAAAGCGGGCCAGGAACGCCCGCTTTGCGCTCAGCCCAGAGGCGCTCCCCGGAGGCGAAGGGGGATTCCCTTTCTGCTAGCCTGCTGCCGCCGGGCTTTTCCCTACCCCGCCTCCAAAAAGGTCCGGAGACTCACTCCTAGGCTTTGGGAGCTGGAGCAGGGGAGAGGAGGTATCGAGCGGGCCCCAGTGTCCCCACCCTGACTTTAGGGCTCTGCCTAGGTAGCAATGGGGGTTTTAAGCACAAATAAGGTCTGTCCTCACCGGAAAGGTTAGTTGGGTGTTTCCCTAGACCAGTTTGACTATACCCCAGGAACTAAGACTCTGAACACCTGGGCGTCCCGAGTCAAGGCGGTAAAACGGGATCTCTAGTGGGCAGCCTTAACTCTTCACTTGGGTGGAGCTATTGCTTTCAAAAGGGATTTCCTTGCACGAGCTTTCATTGTGTTTTTTTGGAGAACATTGTTAGCTTCCGGGAGAGTGTTCTGAAGTTCTGTACTGTGGCGGCTCAGACACTTGCCTTGCTAATGGCTGCAGGATGATTGAGGGGAGGGAGAGTGGATGTTAAATTTAGTTCTTATTTTAAAACCTAAGTAATCTACTCCTGTGGATCCTTGGTTCAATTTACCAGGAACATGATAATAAAAGAAATTCACATTTCCAGAGCTGTCAATAAGGTTTTATAAAGTGCTTTTCTCCTAACCTGCCTTCGAAAAGTTCCGTTTGATTCCCAGAATCTGTTGAAGAGACTTCCGTTGACAGTCTCTAATCCAGCACCTGACCGCAGCTCTCTTTTTCACATCTCTAGCAAGCAGGTCATCTACTGGAAGGAAGGCTTCTTCTGAGGGGAGCAACACCTCCTCAGGCAGCTAGTTTCCACTCTTACGTAGCTCCAATTGTTGGGAAGTTTTTCTGCCTCTCTTAAATTTACAATAACTGCTTTGAAACCCCAGTTCCTCTTCCACATTACAATCCTTCAGATACTTGAAGACAGCTACCATGCTCCACAAATAGGTGATTTCTCCATTTTCCATGAAGAACTCAGCTTGGCTTCAGATTGACTCAGGTTTTGATGCTTAACACCTTCTTAACTTCTTCAGTTGCTTCTCCCCACTGATTGGAGGAGTGGAGAAGTAAACTCCTCCCAAAGTCTTTCATTATAGACTTTCCAGGAAGCTCTCTAGTTTCCATCAGCAACTCTGCTTGGTTTCTACTCCAGGGAACATCATGCCCCCTGGTGGCCCCCCCTCCCACTCTTTCAGCTTCCTTTAGTGTGTCATCATCTCCAGGAGATTGTAAGGTTCTGGAGGACATGAATTGTCTTTTTCTTTTTTGTATCCCCACCACTTAACACGTTTGGCATGTAGTAGGCACTTAACAAATATTTACTGAATTGAAAAAAATGAATTGAAAATACCATGAAGATCTCAGTTCTGAGACATTAGATGTTGGCAGTGAGAAAGGAAAGACAGTTCTGAAAGTGAAGTGGATCACTGTGGCTCAACTTTTGGGAGTACATGGAGGAGAGCAACACCAGATGAATAGTTAGGAATGCTTTGTAATCTGAATCATTGAAGGGAAATTCCAAACTGATCACAGACTCGAGTATTTGAATGAGTCCAGATTGATACGGGAGTATGTGTTATGAGTATACAACCTATTACAAGGATTTTTTGAATAAAATGTATATTAACAGTTAAAACAATCTTTCAAAGAAGTGAAAACCCATGAGCCAAGATTTCTTTAAACCTGGTTACACCTGATAGCTCCTTATCATGGTTTGGGACCTCAGTGAAGCTATTTCTCAGTATTCAGTTTCTTCATCTGTATGAATTGGCCCCATCGCTCATTCTTCAGCAAATTTAGATAAAGTATAACAAATTGAAATGATATACCAGGCATCCAATATACATTTGTTAAGTATCTATTATGTGCTAAGCTCTGTACTAAGAGCCAGGGGTACAAGAAAAGGTAAAAGTCCCTGACCTCAAGGAGCTCACAATCTAATGGGGAGATAATAAATCAATATGTGCAAACAATCTGTATACTGGATAAATAGGGAATAAAAGAAGGAAGGGAATAGAATTTAAAGCACTTGGGAATGGTTTCCTATATAAAATTAAAATTTTAATTTAGATTTGAAAAAAAGCTGGAAAAGCTAGTAGGCAGCAATGAAAAGGGAGTGCATTACAGGTATGGGGGACAGAGAAAATGCCCATGGTAGAGAGCTGAAGTGTCTGATTCCTGAAGGAGCAAGGAGTTCAGAATCACTGGTTCAATTGAAGAGTACATAGTGTATGAGACTGAGATGTAGGATGACTAAAAAGATGGGGGGAGGGAGAGCTTAAATTATAAAAGGTTAGAATTGGGTTTTTGAATGCCAGATAGAGGATTTTGTATTTGATTTTGGGGGGAAGGTTCATTAGACAGCCAATGGTTGCATAGAGGGTTGACCTGATTGAATCTACAATTTAGGAAAATCACTTTGGCAGCTGGCTGAATGGAGGATGGATTGGAGTGGGGACTATTAAGTTATTAAACTATCAGTAGACCATTGTGATGGTCCAGGTATTAGGTGAGGAGGGCTTGCATCAGGGTGATGGTATTGTCTGAGGAGAGAAAAGGGCATATTTAAAAGATGTTATAAACATGAGATTGTTGAGATCTGGCAACATATTGGAACATGGGGGTAAGATATGGTAAGGAGGCAAGGATGACATCAGGTTTTGAACCTGAGGA
Organism: Notamacropus eugenii; assembly: GCF_028372415.1. Classification (NCBI taxonomy): domain Eukaryota; kingdom Metazoa; phylum Chordata; class Mammalia; order Diprotodontia; family Macropodidae; genus Notamacropus; species Notamacropus eugenii. The sequence continues at coordinate 293,116,538 of NC_092875.1, read as the reverse complement.
ACTGGAAAGATGTTGTTAACCCTCCACAATAATAAAGAAGTTAGGAGAAAGGAAGTATTTAGGGAAAAAAATACATAATGAGTTTAGTTTTGGATGTGTCAAGTTTAAGATGTCTCCTGGACATCGCGTTTGAGGTGTCTGGAATGCAGTTGGAGATGTGAGACTAGAGGTCAGCAGAGAGGTTAGGGCAGGCTAGGGATCTTTGAGAATCATCAGCATAGAGATGATAATCTAACCTTAGGTTGCTGATGAGGTCATCAAGTGAAGCAATATAGGGAAAAATGAAGAGTATGATCTGGAAAAAAATCTTGTAAAGGAGGTAGAAAAAGAGCTATTAGATGTGTAAAAGAAGAACCATGTGCGAGTGTTGACATGACATCAGGGGCCTAAACAGAGAAATGACAAAGAACAGAATATCTCTAGGCCTATACAAATTAATTCTAAGGACATTAAAAGAAATTATAGTTATGGTCTGTTGATGATCTTTGAGAAATCATAGAGAATGCAGATAACTGAAAAATGTCGAATGTTTCCCTCAATTTTAAAAATGAGAAAAAAAGTAGAATCGATAAACTAAAGCTGGACAATGCTGCTGTCTAATTCCAGAACACTTCTGTCCTGGCAAAAAATTCTAGAATAGACTATTAAACAGACATTGATGATCACCTAGAAATGGTGATCACTAGGAAGCTTCATAGATTTACAAAGACTAAGTCATGCTAAGTTAAACTGTTTCTATTTTTGATAAACTCATATTGAATCATATTCACATTTTTAGTAGACCAGAGGTTCAGGGAAATATGGTAGAATGGAAATTCTAGACTTTATGTACAAAAGACACCTTTTGTTTAAAAAAAAAGTAACATGCCCCTACATATTTAATAAAACAATCTACACAATTGTCTTGGTTCATATTTTATTAAAATAAACCTAAGAAATTATTATATTTGATGAGAAATTTGGGGGGAGAGCACTGGAACCTTACTCTTATCAGAATTGTCTCAAAGAGACAATTGCATACTTGGTTGGGTAGAGAAATCTATCTTACCTACAAGAAAGTATGAGGGGGTGATAGAAGGGAGAACAGATTGTGGAAAATGATGGTCAGAAGTAAACACTTTTGAGGGTGGAGAGAGTGAAAGGAGAGAGAGTAGGATAAATGAGGGAAATAGGATGGAGGGAAATACAGTAATCATAACTGTGAAAAAAACTTTACAGCAAGTTTCTCTGATAAACGTCTCATTTCTCTAATACATAGAGAACTGAGTCAAATTTATAAGAATAATAGTCATTCCTTAATTAATAAATTGTCAAAGTATATAAACAGGTAATTTTCAGATGAAATAAAAAAATGACTATAGTCATACAAAAATTGTTCTAAATCACTACTGATTAGAGAAATACAAATCAAAACAATTCTGAGGTACCATGCCTCACCTATCATATTGCTTACTGTGAAGGAAAAAAATGATAAGTATTGGAGAGCATGTGGAAAAATTGAGATATAATGCATTGTTGGTGGAGTTGTGAACTGATTCAATCATTTTGGAGAGCAATTTTGGACTATGCCCAAAGGACTATAAAGCTGTGCATACCCCTTGACCTAGGAATACTACTACTAGGTCTATATTCCAAGGAGATCCAAAGGGAAAAGGATTTTGTACAAAAATTATTTATTTTTGTTGTTCAGTTCTTTCAGACTCTTTGAGCCCCATTTGCTTGTCATTTCCTTCTTCAGCTCATTTTATATATGAGGCACTGAGGCAAACAGGGTTAAGTGACTTGCCTAGAGTCACACAGCTAGTAAGTGTCTGAGGCTGACTTTGAACTTAGGAAAGTGAATCTTCTGACTCCAGACTGAGAGTTCTATCCACTGCTCCACCTACCTGCCTTAAAATATTTATAAAGCAGTTGTTCTTGTGGTGGCAAAGAATTGGGAATTGAATGGATTCCCATCAATTGGGGGAATGACTGAACAAGTTGTGGCATATGATTGTAATGGAATAGTATTGTGCTAAAAGAAATGATGAGTAGGATGGTTTAAAAAAAACAAAACAAAACTTGGGAAGACTTGCATGAAGTGATGCAAAGTGAAGTGATCAGAACCAGGAAAATATTGTACACAGTAACAGAAATATTATACAATGATCAATTTTGAATGACTTAGCCATTCACTGGTTCAAGACAATTCTGAAGGACTTATGATAAAAAATGCTATCCACCTCCACAGAAAGAAGTAATGGAATCTGAATACAGATTTAAGGATACTTTAAAAAACTTTTTTTCCTTGTTTGTTTGGTTTTGGTCTGTGTTTTCTTTCACAACATATGGTTTTTGAAAAAAAATTAACTTTGGAAAAGTATCTAATTTTCTCTGGGAAAAGTTTTATGTTAGCTTCAAAAGTATTCATGCACAAAAAGCACATGTAATTATCAGTGTTTGTGAGTTCCAATAATAAAGATAATCATATTGTCTGTATTTGGACTTTTTGCTTTGTTTTTCTGCATTTCTGACAGTAGTGACACTGAGTATATCACTACTGTCTTTAATTATAGTAGTTTAAATTGTTTCAATGTATTTTCTCTTCAAATTGGTTATATATACATGAATCAGAAAGGGATATTGTTTCACTTTTTTAATTGAGAGAGTACAGAATTTAAGACATTTGAATTTGTTTGCTGAACATTCCAATACATTATTTAATAACTTTTCTTGAGTTATTTCAAGATTTTAGAAATTGCAGGATTTTTAGGACACCAGCTTATTAAGTTTTTATCAAAATGAATAATACTGAGAAACTGAACAACTATTCTAGTATTTTTAATATGTACACAAAAGTTGTTTAATTTCTAATTTACTTTCTTTATAATCAAATGCAGCAAGAAGGGTGATGACATATTTCATTTGTATCATGTGCCTATGTTGACTGATAGTTACAGTGGCATATGATAGCTGGCTCAGGAATTGACACAAATACACAGACACAAATTTGACTTTGTACATATTATTGTTAATTATAACTACCAGCAATTTATTCACTAGCTGTTGGAGTGAATTTGACATGTTGAGTTTGATTTAAGCATTTTTTTTCTGTTAAAATGAATATTTTAATGCAGGAGTTGCATTTTTAAAATCCCTTTATTTTGTCTACAGCTTTATGCCACCCCAAAGAGAGTTTCATGCTATCCTCCATCTCCTAGGAGAGAGGGTGTCTCATGGTATGGAAAATTGTAGTAACCTTTTGCATTTTATCAAAGCATTTGAAAAATTATGTTGTGGTATCATTGTGAACCAAAAGTAGAAAATGGTATAATTAAGAATAGTCTAATTATGTGGATTTGGACCTGACTGAGAAAAATATTTAAAGAGATTTGATTAATAGCTTATTATCACCCTGGAGTGAAATATCTGGTATCATGCTAGAGAAAGCTGTCTTTGAACCTTTTTTTAAAAAAGATTTCACATACAGACATAGAAAGCAAGCCTATCATTTTATGGATGATATAAAAATGGGTAGTTTTGGTCTAATCCCAGCTTTTTAATACCTATTTTAGAGATAGGAACTGGATAGAGATTGTGGTTTTATTGCCGTAAGGAACTCCTAATATAACTCTCTCTACTAATGGAGGTTGGCTCCTTCTTTGTAAATTAGAATCTAAAAGAGTTACTTAGAATATAGAGGGAAAATGACTTTCTCAGAGTTGCACAACCAGTATGGGTTAAAGGCAAGACTAGAACCCAAGTCTTCTTAGTTTGGAGGCATCATTTCTATCTACTAAGCATTGATACTTCTCCAATACCCATGTTACCTTAGACAGCTCATTTGATTTAAAGGTAAAATTCTGTGAAGTTGTAGGTCTGAGAAAAATGATCTTTAACTACCCTTCCAACTTTCATCCTTTTGATCCTAAATTAGATGACAGAAAGAGCATACAAAAATATTGGCAGATTAGGATGATGGATAAAAATATATGTTTTTATCAATATATGGTTCTGTGAATAAGTTGGTGTAAGTACTCATTTTATAGGTATGCACTGAAATTCCGAACTTTTCTAGTTGATGACAATTAGTATTATCCTGCTTCCTACTGATAAAGTCCAAATTTACCAGATACTAAATTGGCAGATGAGTGAAATGCTGAAGATAATGGTTTACCTAGATTTTAGCATGATGTATCCTGGACTGCTCTTCTGGAGAAGACAAAGAGATGTGGGCTAGATGATGATACAGTTATAGATATATTCAGAATTAGTGTAATGGCTAGATCTAAAGTACAGTCATTAGTGGTCCAATATCATCATATCAGTCTAGGGATGCTTGACTCTTTGTCCTCAATCTCCTTTGCCTATTGTTTCTCCTTGTCATGCCCTCTAACTGTGGATTTTCCTTCTATTCTCTATCCTGGATCTCTTTCTTTTTTAAAAAAAATTATTTAAGTTTTCAGCATTCATTTCCACAAAAATTTTGAGTTCCAAATTTTCTCCCCATTTCTCCCCTCTGCCCACCCCAAAACGCCGGGCATTCTAATTATCCCTATCACCCATCTGCCCTCCTTCTAGCATCCCTCCCTTCTCTTATCCCCATCTTCTCTTTTTGTCCTGTAGGGCAAGATAAATTTCTATACCCCATTATGTGTATTTCTTATTTCCTAGCTGTATGCAAGAACAATACTCAACAGTTGTTCCTAAAACTTTGAGTTCCAAATTCTCTTCCTCCCTCCTTCCCCACCCATCCCCTTTGAGAAGGCAAGCAATTCAATATAGGCCATATCTGTGTAGTTTTGCAAATGACTTCCATAATAGTCGTGTTCTATAAGACTAACTACATTTTCCTCCATCCTGTACTGCCCCACATTTCTTCTATTCCCTCTTTTGACCTTGGCCCTTCCCAAGAGTGCTGACTTCTAATTGTTCCCTCCTCCCATTGCCCTCCCTTCCATCATCCCCCCCCCCACCCTGCTTATCCCCTTTTCTCTCACTTTCCTGTATTGTAAGATAGGCTTTGATAACAAAATGAGTGTACATTTTATTCCTTCCTTTAGTCGAATGTGATGAGAGTAAGTTTCATGCTTTTTCTCTCACCTCCCCCCTTTTTCCCTCCACTAAAAAGTCTTTTACTTGCCTCTTTTATGAGAGATAATTTGCCCCATTCCATTTCTCCCTTTCTCCTCCAAATATATTCCTGTCTCATCCTTTAATTTCATTTTTTAAAGCTATGATCCCATCCTACTCAACTCACCCTGTGCTCTCTGTCTCTCTTTCTCTCTTTATGTGTGTGTGTGTGTGTGTGTGTGTGTGTGTATGTGTGTGTGTAGTCCCACCAACTACACAGATACTGAAAAAAAGTTTCAAGACTTGCAAATATTGTCTTTCCATGTAGGAATGTAAACAGTTCAACTTTAGCAAGTCCTTTATGATTTCTCTTTGCTGTTTATCTTTTCATGCTTCTCTTCATTCCTTGTGTTAGAAAGTCAAATTTTCTTTTCATCTCTGGTCTTTTTATCAAGAATGCTTGAAAATCTTCTATGTCATTGAAAGACCATTTTTTCCCCTGAAGTATTATACTCAGTTTTGCTAGGTAGGTGATTCTTGGTTTTAGTCCTAGTTCCTTTGACTTCTGGAATATCATATTCCACACCCTTCAATCCCTTAATGTAGAAGCTGCTAGATCTTGTGTTATCCTGATTGTATTTCCACAATACTTGAATTGTTTCTTTCTAGCTGCTTGCAATATTTTCTCCTTGAACAGGGAAATCTGGAATTTGGCCACAATGTTCCTAGGAGTTTCTCTTTTTGGATCTCTTTCAGGAGGTGATTGGTGGATTCTTTCAATATTTATTTTGTCCCCTGGTTCTAGAATATCAGGACAGTTTTCCTTGATGATTTCATGAAAGATGATGTCTAGGCTCTTTTTTTGTTCATGGCTTTCAGGAAGTCCCATAATTTTTAAATTGTCTCTCCTGGATCTATTTTCCAGATCAGTTGTTTTTCCAATGACATATTTCACATTATCTTCCATTTTTTCATACTTTTGGTTTTGTTTTGTGATTTCTTGGTTTCTCATAAAGTCATTAGCCTCCATCTGTGCCATTCTAATTTTGAAAGAACTATTTTCTTCAGTGAGCTTTTGAACCTCCTTTTCCATTTGTCTAATTCTGCTTTTTAAAGCATTCTTCTCCTCGTTGGCTTTTTGAACCTCTTTTGTCAATTGAATTAGCCTATTTTTAAAGGTGTTATTTTCTTCAGCATTTTGGGGGTCTCTTTTAGCAAGCTGTGGACCCTCTTTTCCTGATTTTTTTGCATCTCATTTCTCTTCCAAATTTTTCCTCCACCTCTCTTACTTGATTTTCAAAATCCTTTTTGAGCTCTTCCATGGCCTGAGCCCATTGAATATTTATTTTGGATGTGTGGGATGCAGAATCCTTGACTTTTATGTCTTTCCCTGATGGTAAGCATTGTTCTTCCTCATCAGAAAGGAAGGGAGGAAATACCTGTTCACCAAGAAAGTAACCTTCTATAGTCTTATTTTTTCCCCCTTTTTTGGGCATTTTCCCAACTAGTTACTTTGACTTTTGGGTCCTTTGTCAAGAGGAGGGTATACTCTGGGGATCTGTAAGATCTTAGTTCCTCCAAGGTGATACAATCAAGCATGTACCCTGGTCTAGGAGCAAGAAGAAATTTTTGTGCTCAGAATCTGAGTAATAGAGTTTTGTCTTCACAACCACTTTGCCTCTAGTTCAACCAAACCAGCACTGGGACTGAGATTCAGATAAGGTGCAGGGGCAGGGCCACCATTCAGCTGCTCAAATCCCTCAGGAGTATTAGATGGGGGCAGGGCCTCTACACAGGGCTGAGGTAAGAATCAGCTGCTCAGTGCCCCCAGGGGTTTTGTGATCCAACGATGGATGTGGGCTGCTGTAGGGGCTGCTGTGGAAGCTTCTGCAGCCCACCCTATGGGACCTCTGCCAGCCGCAGCCTGAGGCCGGAGCTATGGAAGGCCCTTCTCCCTTCTTGGTCAGCTGAAAAAACCCTCTCACTGACCTTTGGCACCTGTGGGTTGAGGGATCTGCAAACCACTGCTACTGAGACTGGGGATTCCTCCCCCGAGGCCTGCTCTTGTCCTCCTCCCAGAGTCACCCAGCATGGCAAAGGCTGGGCTGGGCTCTGCTCCACGTCTGGTATGACAGACGTTTCCATTGACCTTTCAGGTCACTCTGGGCTGGAAATCTCCTCCACTCTGTTGTTCTATGGCTTCTGCTGCTCTAGAATTTTTTGAGAGTCTTTCTTTACAGATATTTTATGGGCTGTGGGGATGAGCTAGCATATATGCATCTTTCTACTCTGCCATCTTCGACCTCTTTCTATTTTTGCTCTGTATTACCTCACTTGGTCATCTCTGAGGCTCCCATGGGGTCAACAATGTCTGTGTAGATGGTTCCCAGATCCAGCAGTAATTGTTTTTGCCAAGCTATTATCACACATCTCTAACTGCCCTTGGACATATAGAATTGGGTGTCCTATGGGCATGTCAAAATTAAAATGTCCAAAACAAAACTCGTTATCTTTCTCCCCAAGTCCCCCTCCCCATTACCCTTCTAACTTTTCCCTTTCTTCTCCAGGGCACCCCCAGTTTCCAGTCACTTAGACCCACTACCTTAGTGCCATCCTTGACTTCTTACTTTCACTCACCAACATATCAAACCATTGTGATATCTTTTGGTTTTTACCTTTACACCATCTCTCATGTATATCCTTTTCTTTCTAATCATAATCTGTTTCTCTACTCATATAGCTTAACCTTAGGTCAACCTTTATGGTCTCCTGCCTAAACTACTTTAATAACCTTTCAACTAGTCTCTCTGCTTCAAGCCTCTTCTTCCTCCATCTGTTACTCAACTGCTAAGATGATTTTTTTTGTAAAGAATTGATCTGACCATATCATCCCACCCCCCACTCATGCTCAGTGAGTACTAGGAGCTCCCTTTCATTTCTAAGAAGAATTGTTACATCCTCTGTTTAGCATTTTAAAACTCTTTGTAGCCCATCTTCTTTCTACCTCTTCATCCTTCTTACATCTTTCTTCCCTTCACACATTCTATTATTGAGATACATTGGACTATTTGCATTCCTTACATACTCCATCTTCCAACTCCAGACTTTTGGATTAGTTGTTCTCCATGCCTGGAATGCTCTGCCCCTCACCTCAGACTCTGTTTCCCTGGATACCTTCAAGTTTCAGTTCAAATCTTGCTTTCTGCCAGAGGCCTTTCCTATCCTTCCTCCCAGCAGAAATAGCCCTCCCCCTTCAAATTGCCTTCAGCTATCCTGTATATATTTTTGTCATCCCTAATTATTTACATATTTTTATCCCCTTGATAAGTCTGCTCCTTTTCAAGATAGGGGCTGTCCTTGTCCTTTATGGCCTCAGAGTTAGCACTGTGACTTGCACGTAGTAAGTACTTAATAAATGTTTGTTGTCAACTTTGAGGTACTGCATCACACCTATTAGATTGGCAAACATGACAGAACAAGAAAATGATAAATGTTGGAGAGGATGTGGGAGAATTGGAACACTAATCCATTGTTGGTGGAGCTGTGAGCTCATCCAACCATTCTGGAAAGCAGTTTGGAACTATGCCCAAAGAGCTACAAAAATGTGCATACCCTTTGACCCAGCAATATCGCTTCTAGGACTGTATCCCCAAGAGATCATAAAAATATAAAAGAGTCCCACATGTACAAAAATATTTATAGCAGCATTCTTTGTAGCTACCAAAAACTGGAAATCAAGGGGATGCCCTTCAATTGGGGAATGGCTGAATAAATTATGGTATACGAATGTAATGGAATACTATTGTGCTGTAAGAAATGATGAACAAGAAGATTTCAGAGAGGCCTGGAAGGACTTATATGATCTGATGTTGAGTGAAAGGAGCAGAACCAGGAGAACTTTGTGCACAGCAACAACCACAGTGTGCGAGAGTTTTTTTCTGGTAGACTTAGATCTTCATAGCAATGCAAGGACATAAAAAAAAAATTCCCAATGGTCTTCTAAGGCAAAATGCCTTCCACATCCAGAGAAAGAACTATGGAATTAAATCGCAGAATGTAGCAGATCATTTTGTGTGTGTGTGTGTGTGTGTGTGTGTGTGTGTGTGTGTATTATATTTTGGTTTGTTATATGATTTCTCCCATTTATTTTAGTTCTTCTACACAGCATGACCATAGTGAAAATGTATTCAATAGGAATGTATGTGTAAATCCTATATAGAATTGTATGCTGTCTTGGGGAGGGAGGAGAGTGGGGAGTAGGTGGGGGAAAAAAATCTAAATTTTGTGGTAGTGATTGCAGAACATTAAAAATAAATAAAATGAATATATATAAAAATGTTTGTTGTCTGAATGATGATCAGTGACTTGGATAAAGGCATATATAGCATACTCATTAAATTTTCAGATGATGAAGAGGTAAGAAAATAGCTAACATAATCCCTGACAGGATCCAAAGCAATCTTGGCAGACTAGAGCATTAGGCTGAATATAATAATATGAAATGAAACAGGAATAAATGTTAAATCTTGAAGAACTTTAGTTCACAAATTCAATTTTATATATACAGGATGAAGAAAACCTGGCACTACAGCAGTTTATCTGCAAAAGATAGGTGAGTAGACTATAAACTCAATGAGTTAGTGGTGTGATGGGGCAGCAAGAAAAGCTAATGTCATCTTTGGCTGTCTTAAGAGCGTGCATGGCTTCTAGGAGTAAGGAAGTCAGAGTCTTCTAGACTTTGATTTAGTGATATCATATCTGAAATGTTGTATTCCAGAAACTAAAATTGAGAGGTGAAGGGCAGAGCATTCTTGGTACCACTATTTAGGATGTTAAGATGGACAGTCTACAAAAGGGGGCAACCATGATGCTGAAGAGCCTCAAGTCTATGACATATGAAAAGCAATCAAATGAAGTAAGCATATTTGGCTTGAAAAAGAGAAGATTCATGAGGGTTTTAGTAGCTGTGTTCAAATATTTGAAGGATTGCCATATCGAAAAGGAATCTGAAGTAGTCTGTTCTCAGAGTGAAGAACCAGGATCAATAGTTCCAAATGTCAAAGAGGTAAAATTAGGCTCAATTTCAAGGAAAACTTCTTAGCAATTAGAGCTGTCAAAAATTGGAATGGCCTCCTTTAAGAAGTGATGGATTCTCCATTATTGGAGATCTTTAAGCAGAAGATGGATAGCTATTTGTTAATTATGTTATAGTCTGTGTGGGTTGGCCTGGATAGTGGCTGAAGGCCCATCCAGTTCTCAAATACTGTGATTCTACAAATGGTGGTAGCTCCTGATCATCACTGATAAGAATAGATCATTATAAAAACACCAGCAAATCAGCTCCATTACGTTTTTTTATTTTCCTTCCTAATTATGCTAAAAATGGTCTCAAGGCTATTTGACTGGCTTAAATTAAGTGTAAAGATTGCTTTTAGGCTTGTTTTTCCCTCAACTTCACCATTTTGTGAAGGGGTGCTCTTTATAATATTCTGCCATGTTCCCCCTTGATTTGCAAATGAGCTTATAATCACTCTAAATCCTTATTGAACTTTGCTGCGATGTCTTTTTCTTGACAAGGAGATTGAGTATTTGCTGGCCATCATGGTTTTGGTTTCCTTAAGGTGACTGAATAGGTGAGTTTTATTTGGAGCTGTTAGATTTCTCTAGGGAATAGTGAAAATTAGAGATAGTGTGATTATTTTTTTTTTCACTTCCAATCTTTCAGAATAGAAAACTAGTTAGAGAGTTTAGGTTGGAGTGAGTTTAATGTTGGTCTGGAGATGTCATCTAATGTTATTCCATGGTTATCTATTATCCAAATGAAAATTATGAAATTTAGTAGGAATACATGTAAAGTTCTGCACTTAGATTCAGACAACCAAATGTGCAAGTACGGTATGAGACAGGCCTAGCTCAATGACACATGATGTGAAAAAGTTTTAAAGGCTTAGTTAAGGAAAAGCTCAATGGATGGATGGTGTAACTAGTTTGGATAGATTTGGGATCAAAATTCTGCTCAATGCAACACTACAAATGTTTATTAAATCAATAGTATGACATATCTTAAGGATTAAAAATACGAAATTGTCCAGAAGACTCAATTTCAAGTCACTTACGTTACTAGCAAGTAAGAAACTGTTTACTTTTGTGATTACTAGTGGTGTGACCTTGGAGAAGTCTAAGCCTGTTTCTTCTTTTTGAACTGTTGAAATGAATTTTTATATTACTTATCTCAATGTTATTTTGAGGATCAAATAAATCAACAAAATCACAGAATATCAGGATTAGAAGAGACCTGAACCAAAAAACTCAATCTAATGCATGTAGAGAAAAGAATCCCTCCTACAGTATATTTACAGAGTAGTTGTTCATAGTTCAGTGGCATTGTGGTAAGGGGACTCCAGTGGAGTGCCCCAGGGATCACTGTTACATTTTTGTAAATGATTTGCAGATGTGAGGAATCTGGAAGGGTAGTAACACAGTGGATGGCAGAGTCCAGTTTCAAAGTATAATAAGCTAGAAAGCAGATCTGGATTTAGTAGAGCACTGGTAAGATGGAGAGTGTACAGAGGTGGGCAGTCAGGAAGATGAGGGGACTAAGGTCCATGACAGATGAGGTTGAAGGACTTGGATATGTTTAGTTAGGAGAAAAGAAGAATCAAGAGAGATATGAAAACTTTCTTCAAGTATCTGAAGGGCTGTCAGGTGGAGAAGAAATTGGACATGATCTCTTTGGTCCAGAGGGCAGAACCAGGAGCAATGGTCCCAAAGTTTCAAAAAAGTCAATTTAGGCTCAATTTTAGAAAAAAAATGTAATTCTTAATAATTAGAGATATCCCAAAGCAGATTGGAAAGGAGATCTTCAAACACAACCTGGACAGCTCCTTGTGAAGTATGTTATAGTGGGCATTCCTTTCATGTAAAAATTGAAAATGTTGCCTGTCAATGTCACCTGTCCCGGCATATATAATCATCTATCCTTTCATTTTTTAAATTAATTTTTATTTCATTTTTCTTTCTTATTTATTTCATTTATTTTTTTCTTGCACATATATTTTCTCTAGTTCCCCCTTCCTCACCTAGAGGGAAAAATAGAACGAAAACCAACCTTGAAACAAATAAGCGTAATCAAATAAAACAAATTCCCGAGTAAAACAAATGTCCCCAAATGTGTTTCTTACTCTCCATATTAGTCATCACCTCTCTTTGCATTTCAAAACTTGTTCATTTTTACTAAGTTGATATTTTCAATTATGTATTTATTTATTTATGTAGATGTTCTACAATCACTACCATAAAGCTTAGATTTCCCCTCCCCCACCTACCTCCTACTATCCCCCTCCCTCCCCAAGACAGCACATATTTCTATATAAGATCTACATATACTTTCCTATTGAATATGTTTTCACTATAGTCATGCTGTGTAGATGAACTAAAATAAATGAAAGAAATCATAACAAATCAAAACATAATACACACACACTCACAAACATGATCTGCCACATTCTGCTAATGAATTCCATAGTTCTTTGTCTGGGTGTGGAAGGCATTTTGCCTTAGAAGACTGTTGGGAATTTTTTTTTAAGTTCTTGCAGTGTTATGAAGTTCCAAGTCTACCAGAATGGTTGGATGAGCTCACAGCTCCACCAACAATGAATTAGTGTTCCAACTCTCCCACATCCTCTCCAACATTTATCATTTTCCTGTTCTGTCATGTTTTCCAATCTTATAGGTGTGATGTGGTACCTCAGAGTTGTTTTGATTTGCATCTCTCTAATCAAAAGTGATTTAGAGCATTTTTTCATATGATTATACATATCTTTAATTTCTTCCTCTGAAAATTGCCCGTTCATATCCTTTGACCATTTATCAATTAGGGAATGACTTGTATTGTTGTACATTTGACTCAGTTTGCTATATATTCTAGAAATGAGGCCTTTATCCCCAAGATTGGCTGTAAAAATTCTTTCCCAGTTTACTATACCCCTGTGAATTTTGGTTGCATTGGGTTTGGTTGTGCAAAAACTTTTCAGTTTAATGTAATCAAAATTATCCCTCTTGCATTTCATAATGCTTTCTGTCTCTTCTTTAGTACAAAATTCTTCCCTTCTCCATAAATCTGGTAAATACACTTTTCCTTGTTCCTCCAGTTTGTCTATGGTATCAATCTTTATACCTAGATCGTGTACCCATTTGGACTTTATTCTTGTGTGTGGTGTCAGACACGGGTCTATGCCTAGTTTCTGCCACACTGTTATCCAGTTTTCCCAGCAATTTTTGTCGAACAGTGAGTTCTTATCCCAGAAGCTGGAGTCCTTGGGCCTATCAAACAGGAGGTTGCTATATTCCTTGCCTACAGTGTCTTGAGTGCCAAGTCTATTCCACTTGTCTACCCTTCTGTTTCTTAGCCAGTACCAAGTGGTTTTGCTAATTGCTGCTTTGTAATACAATTTGAGATCTGATAGCACTAGGCCACCTTGCCTAGAATTTCTTTTCATTAGTCCTTTTGATATTTTGGACTTTTTGTTCTTCCAGGTGAATTTTGATATTATTTTTTCCAGCTCTAGAAAATAATTATCTGATAGTTTAATTGTTATGGCACTAAATAAGTAAATTAATTTAGGTAGAATTGTCATTTTTATTATATTGGTTTGGCCTATCCATGAGCAACTGATGTTTTTCCACTTCCCTAGATCTGACTTTATTTGTGCAAAAGGTGTCTTGTAATTATGCTCATATAGTCCCTGGGTTTGTTTTGGCAGGTAAACTCCCAAGTATTTTATAGTGTCCACCCTAGCTTTAAATGGGATTTCTTTCTATCTCTTGCTGTTGAACTTTGTGACTAATATATAGGAATGCAGAAGATTTGTGCAGGTTTATTTTGTAACCTGCAGCTTTGCCAAAGTTGTTTATTATTTCAGGTAGTTTTTTACTTGAATCTCTGAGATTCTCTAAGTATATCATCATATCATCTGTAAAGAGTGATAACTTAGTTTCTTCTTTGCCTATTCTTATTCCTTCAATTTCTTTATCTTCTCTAATTGCTACAGCTAACATTTCTAGTACCATATTGAATGATAATGGTGATAATGGACATCCTTGTTTCACCCCTGATCTTATTGGCAATGCATTTAGCTTATCTCCATTGCATATAATGCTTGCTGAAGGTTTTAGGTAGATTCTGCTTATTCTTTTATGGAAAGTTCCCTTTATTCCTATGTTCTCCAGTGTTTTTAATAGGAATGGGTGTTGTATTTTGTCAAAAGCTTTTTCTGCATCTATTGAGATAATCGTGGTTTTTGTTAGTTCTGTTGTTGATATGATTGATAATGCTAATAGTTTTCCTGATATTGAATCAGCCCTGCATTCCTGGTATGAATCCTACCTGATCATAATGTATTATTCTCATGATAAGATGCTGTATTCATTTTGCTAAAATCTTATTTAAAATTTTTGCATCTGTATTCGATTAGAGAAATTGGTGTATAATTTTCTTTCCCTGTTTTGTCTCTTCTGGGTTTAGGCATCAAAACCATATTTGTATCATAGAAAGAATTTGGGAGGACTCCTTCCCCAATTTTCAAAAATAGTCTATATAGTATTGGAATCAACTATTCTTTAAATATATGATAGAATTCACTTGTAAATCCATCTGGCCCTGGAGATTTTTTCCTAGGGAGTTCATTGATGGCTTGTTCAATTTCTTTTTCTGAGATGGGGTTGTTTAAGTGTTCAACTTCTTCTTCTCTTACTCTGGGCAATTTGTATTTTTGAAAATACTCATCCATCTTATTTAGAACATCGAATTTGTGGGCATAAAGTTGGGCAAAGTAATTTCTAATTATTGTTTTATTTTCCTCCTCATTGGAGGTGAGTTCACCCCTTTCATTTTTGATATTAGTAATTTGATTTTTTCTTTCTTTTTTTTAAATCAAGTTGACCAAAGGTTGATCAATTTTATTAGTTTTTTCATAAAACCAACTATTGGTTTTATTTATTAATTCAATAGTTTTCTTAATTTCAATTTTATTAATCTCTCCTTTGGTTTTCAGTATTTCTAATTTGGTTTTTACTTGGGAATTTTCAATTTGTTCTTTTTCTAGCTTTTTCAGCTGCATGCCCAAGTCATTGATCTCCTCTTTCTCTATTTTATTTATGTAGGCATTCAAAGATATAAAACTTCCCCTAAGAACTTCTTTTGCAACATCCCATAAGATTTGGTAGGTTGTCTCATTATTGTCATTCTCTTGAATGAAGTTGTTGATTGTTTCTATGATTTCTTCTTTAACCCACTCCTCCTTTAGGATTAGATTATTTAGTTTCCAATTGATTTTTGGTTTATCTTTCCATGGCCTTTTATTTCATATAATTTTTATTGCATTATGATCTGAGAAGGATGCATTGATTATCTCTGCCTTTCTGTTAATCTGGGCAATTTGTATTTTTAAAAATACAACAACAAAATACAACAATACAACAACAACCTTTCTGTGAGGTTTTTATGTCCTAGTACATGGTCAACTTTTGTAAATGTGCCATGTACCGCTGAGAAAAAGGTATATTCCTTTCTATTTCCGTTCAATTTTCTTCAGAGATCTATTGTATCTACCTTATCCAGAGTTTATTTACCTCCTTAACCTCTTTCTTGCTTATTTTGAGGTTAGATCCATCTAGTTCAGAGAGGGGGAGGTTGAGGTCCCCCACTAGTATAGTTTTGCTGTCTATTTCTTCCTTCAACTCCCCCAACCTCTCCTCTAAGAATTTGGATGTTATACTACTTGGAGCATACATGTTTAGTAATGGTATTGCTTCATTGTCTATGGTGCCTTTTAGGAGGATATAGTTTCCTTACTTTTTTCTTTTGATTAGATCTATTTCTACTTTTGGTTTGTCTGAGATTAGGATTGCTACTCCTGCTTTTCTTGCACCAGCTGAAGCACAATATATTCTGCTCCAACCTTTGACCTTTAACCTATGTGTATCCCCCCGTTTCAAATGTATTTCTTGTAAACAATATATTGTTGGATTATGACTTTTAATCCATTCTACTGCTCCGTTTTATGGGAGAGTTCATTCTATTCACATTCACAGTTATGATTACAATCTGTGTATTTCCCTCCACCCTCTTTCCCACCATTTGTGCTTTTAGCTCTCCCATCTCCCTTCCCCTCCTCAATAGTTTTCACTTTTCATTACCGCCTCCTGCAGCCTTCCCTTCCTTCTTTTAACCCCCCTCCCTTTTACTACCCTTTACACTTGCTGCTTCTTCCCTCCCTTTTAGCATCCCTCCACTTTCTTCCCCCTTCCCCTCCTATTGCCTATAGAGCTAGTTAGCATTATCTACATAAGTTTATCATTCCCTCCTTGAACCAAATCAGATGAGAATACCTCTCATACAATGCTCATCTCCCTCCCCTCTTTCCCTTTATTATAATTTTGTACTTCTTCTTGTGAGGTAATTTACCCTTTTCTGCTTCCTCCTTTTCACTCCTCCTGTTACAATCCCTTCACATACTTAAATCATATTTTTAACATGACATCATTTACTTTATACCCATTCCCTCTGTGTATATCCCTTTTATATTTCATAATAGATGCACAATTCTCAAGATTAACAGGTGTAATCTTCCCTTATAGGGAGGTACATAGTTTGCCCAAATTGAGTAACAAGTTTTTTTTTTCCTCCCCCCACACCCCCATTTACCTTTTTTTATAACTCTCTTGAGACCTGCATTTGATGATCAAATTTTCTATTAAGTTCTGGCGTTTTTGTCAGGAAAGTCTGGAAATCCCATACTTTGTTGAATGACCATCTCTTTCCCTGAAATGTTATGCTGAACTTTGCTGGGTAGTTGATTCTTGGTTGCAGTCCCAACTCTTTTGACTTATGGAATATTGAATTCCAATTCCTTCAATCTTTTAATGTAGAAGCTGCAAGATCCTGTGTGATCCTGACTGTAGCTCCTTGATATTTGAATGGTTTCTTTCTGACTGCCTGTAGTATTTTCTCCTTCACTTAGTAGTTCTGGAATTTGGCAACGATATTTCTTGGAGTTTTGAGTTTGGGATCCCTTTCGGGAGGTGAATGATGGCTTCTTTCGATGACTATTTTGCCCTCTGGATCTAGCACTTCTGGGCAGTTTTCCTTGATGATTTCCTCGAAGATATTGTCCAGACTCTTTTCTTCATCATGGCTTTCTGGCAGGCCAATAATTCTTAAATTTTCTCTCCTGGATCTATTTTCCAGGTCACTTGTTTTTCCAATTAGATATTCTACATTTTCTTCTATCTTTTCATTCTTTAGATTTTGTTTGACTGATTCTTACTGTCTCATTGAGTCATTAGTTTCTACTTGCCCAATTCTAATCTTTATCAAATTGTTTTCTTCAGTTAACTTTTACATCTCCTTTTCCTTCTGTCCAATTTTTCCTTTTAAGGAGTTATTTTCTCCAGTTGATTTTTGTACTTCCTTTTCCATTTGTTCAATTTTCCTTTTCAAAGAGATGTTCTCATCAGTGAATTCTTTTTTTATACTTTTAAAATTATTGGCCAATTTTTCTTCTGTTTCCTTCTTCAGCTGTTCCAGGAGAGCTGTTTGTGCATGCAAGCAGTTCTTAGTCCCTTCTGAAGTTTCAGATGGAAGTACAGTCTCAGTACTGACCTCTTTGGCATTTGTGTTTTGATCCTTATCCCCATAGAAAGATTCTATGGTTTTTTTCATGCTTATTTTGCTTTTTCTTGTTCATGATGGTGATTATGTGTTGTGGCTTCTGGTTCTTTCAGTTAAAAACTGCAGAACTTGGTGTTGAGCTAACTTGTGTGAAAAAGTTAAGAGCAGGTTTTTGTTTTGTGTTTCCCTGATCAGCCCTGGGTTTAGCTTGTTAAGTGTGGGGGAGGGGTGGCCTGGTCAAGGAAGAACTCCTCAGCTGCACTGAGGCAAAGGCAAGCTCAGTGGATGGTGATCACAGCTGCCCTATTGTCTTCCCATTTCCCCTGGGGTCCCCCTAGCCTAGATGCTAGTGTGAGTTTCCACCCCTCTTGGAGCTCCTCTCCTGGCACTGAGGCTTGCCTGGGTCCTAGTATGAGTTTCCTCTGCCCTAGGTCCTCTGTCCTTCCAGTTTGCCTCTGCCACAGTAGGAGGAATCCCCCTTAGCTATTTTCCTAGCCTTGGGTGTTATGAGACTCTTTGTCCCCTCTGCTGTTCCCAGCTTTTTCTGGGGAAATATTTTATGGTTCTGTCAAGGACATCAAGGGGAGAGGAGAGAGCATTTACTGATCACTCCACCATCCTGGCTCCCGGAAGTTCAAGTAGGTGACTTACCGACATTTAATCTGTAGACTGAAAGTCTCAGGAGCTGCTGTGCTGATATCTGGCACTCAGCAGCTGTCACTGGTGTGGCTCTGCTGGTCTCCCACCCTTTGCTGTCACTCTGTCGGTTCCACCTGCTGCTCTCAGGTTTCCCAGGGTCCTCCCACTCCCCTGTGCTTGATGCCCTGCACTGTGTGCTGTGGGCTCTCCCCCATGGAAGAGATCCTTCCTGTGGACCTTCCAGTCTGTCCTGGCCTCCGAATCCACCATAGTCTGTCTCCCCCTGGATTCCACACCTCCAAAATTTGGTCAAATTCTCCTTTCAGAGGTATCTGAAGGAGTTTGTCCAAGAGCTTAGCTGAGTCGTTGCTCTCACTCCACCATCTTGACTCTGCCCCCTCTACTAAGTTGATATTGTGGTATAAATTGCCCTCCTCCTTTTGCTCACGTCACTCTATACCAGTCCATAGAAGTTTTCTCATGTTTCTTTGAAAGTGTTTTTTAAATTTCTTACAGTACAATTACATCCATATGCAATAATTTGTTCAGTTATTCTCTAATTAATGGGCACCCCTTTAGCTTACAGGTCTTTGTCACCACAAAAAAGTGCTGCAATAAATATTTTACATGTAGGTACTTTTCCTTCTTTTTTTGCTCTCCTGGAAGTTGTTGGCTTAGTAATAGTATTGCTGGGTCAAAGGGTACGTATAATGCAATCATTTTTAAGGATAGGTCCAAATTTTTTTCTACAAGGTTGTACCAAATCATAGTTCTGCCAACACTGTGTATAACATGCCTTTTCCCATAGCTCCTTTAACATTTATTAATTTCATTTTTGTCAACTTTTCCAGTCTGATTGGTATGAAATGGAATATGAGAGTTGCTCATGTGCCCTTTTTTTGGGAAACCCTTCAATGTGGGGGTCCCTGCTCCCTTCAGAGGTAGCCTATTTAACTTTTGGTAACCTTTAACTTTTCTGAAGCTTCTCTTTACATCAAACCTAAACTTATTCCTTCGCAATTTATATCTATTATACCATATCTACCTATTAGGGAAACAAATTGAAAGGTCAATTCCTCTTCCTCATTACAATTCTTTATGCATTTGAAGATAGATATCATGTTATCATATTGCACTTCTTCCTTCTCTTCTCCAACCTAAATATTCCTAGACTTTTCAACTAATGGTCAAATGACATGAATTCTAGACCCTTCAACATCTTGGTTGCCCTCTTTAGAACATTATACAGTTTGTCAATGTTTTTTATTAAAATGAGGTGCCCAGAGATGGAAACAATACTCCAGATGTGGTCAGACAGGGCAGGACTATCACTCTCTATTCCTGAAAGTTAATGAGTGTAAAGTGCTTTGTAAAACACTAAATGAGTACTAAACAATTATTACTAAAAGCAAGCCAGAAGTATGATGTGGTTACTGAAATAAATAACAGGTGTATATATAGTTGTAGTCAACACGTACATGTAAATATACATGTATATTGATAATGATAAACATGTGTGTTGATAATTATACTCATATGTATTATGTTGATAGTTATGCACACATGTGTAGATATATATATGTATGTGTATATGTACACACATTCATTTTTAAAATATAGATATATGTAAGCTAGACATATCCATAGCTATAACAAATATTGACATAGATAGATAGATAGATAGATAGATAGACAGACAGACAGACAGACATAGATAACAGCTATCACGAAAGCCTGGAATATAATCTTTTTCCCATTCTTGTCTCTTAGAGTCCCTAGTTCCCTTCAAAGTTCAGTTCCAATGTTACCTTCTCTATGAGGCCTTTCCTGATCTTCTGAGTTTCTGGTGCTCCCTCCCGAATTAATTTGTCTTTATTTTGTATATGTCTAGCATGTACTTTCTTTGTAAATACTTGTATGTGTACGTGTTGGACATGCTGTTTTCTACTATAGCATGTAACCTCTTTGAGGACAGAGACTTTCATTTTCATCTTTGTGTGCATAGTGCCTGGCACATAAATGCTTATGAAATGATCAATCCAGAATCAGATAAAGAAGGGTACCGATGGAGGTTTTTAAATTAAAATTTCATTTTTATTGTTAACAATCATCAACAAACATTGCAATATATTAAAAAAGATCAAGAAAGTGCCTTGCATAAGAATTTGTGCCCTTATGTGTTTTTTTTAAAGAAATATATATATCTGATGAATTTAATAAGATAATAATAAAACTTTTATTGTTTATACAGGTCAGATTTTCATAATAATTTCATGTTTAGGTTGGCATCAGATTTTAAGAAGGCCATATTCAAGTTGATATCTGCTCTCAGAAGAGTGACTCATGGACTTGAAACCATGTCAGATGAATAGTGTTTAGTCTGAATAAAAGAATGCTTGGGGGGAATCTAATCAGTGTCTTTAGATATCTACAGGGCTATGTAAAAAGAAAAGGAGGAGTGTGAATCTCTATTACCTCTTGAGGACTATCTCTATACTTTTAGGGTTAAATTCTGACTGCTTTCTAATTTTGCATTATGGGCCACATGACGCTCTGCAATGAAGAAGGAAGGACTGGGAAGCTTTTTACACAGTTGATGGTTAAATAAAAAAGGTAATATAGTACAGTAAAAATGCCTTGCTTTTTTCAAGGAAGTTTAGTTACTGGCTAAGACATAGAAGTCTTCTTTGTTGTTTAGGAGAGATACCGGAATTGCAAGTAGATAAATGAAATTGGTTTAGATAACTTGATTAGACCAACTTCTTGGTCATCTCATTCACTACTACAAACTTAACTACCACCTCTATGCTGATGATTCTCTTAATGTTTTTTACAGCCTTGCCCTCTATTTTATACTTTAAATTTGTGAGACATAGTGGAAGGAAGGATAGATTTGGAGTGAGAAGACCTTAGTTCATGTGTCAGCTCTGTGACGACTTACTTGCATGATATTAGGCAAACTCCTTGATGTTTATGGATTTCAGTTCCCTCATCTGTAAAACTAGCTGATTCCACTGGATAGTATGATAAAGTACCTTCTAGATCTAAATTCTGTGATCTCTAACTATTTCCAGGACTTTTTACCAGCATATCTCACAATCATGTCAACATTAACCTCAAGGGATGCAAAATAGAATTGATCTTTCCTCCTGACTGTACTTCTTTTGACTTCACCATTTTTGCCTGATGTCAACATTAACCTGATCTTCTGTGTTTGAAAGTTTGATTTTTACCATTGACTCTTCCTGTCCCTATCTTTCATTTGTAATCAATTACTCAATCATAATGATTCTAACTCTCCAGCCTTTCATACATTTATCCCCACCTCCTTAGACTCATTGTCATCTCCCTAGTATAGCATATATTCCCAAATTCCAGGACTTGTGCCATTACCTCTTCCCAAGGGTTGCTACCTCCACTTTCTCTTCCAATTTCAACCCATTTTTTATATTACTGTCAGATTTATCTTCATAATACATAGAACTAGTAAGATCAAGCATTTATACTAAAAGTATTTCTGTGGTTTTCTTTTGCTTACCAAATAAATTTTAAGCATCTTGACCTGAAATCACTTAGTTTTCTTCATAATGTTTACACTCCAGTTTTGACTCTCTTTAATCCAACAGACTTGTCCTTGGCTTTTCTGGGTCTAGAGTGCTGTTTGAAATCTTTCTCAGGTCTTGGAACAACCTCATCACCTTTCAAATTTTGATCCAAGATTGTTGGGAAGAAAGTGTCTTGGAAAACTTAAGACAGTGAGAGTTATATTGTTATTTGAAGGATGTACTAAGTAAGGTTAGAGAATACCTGAATTATTATCAACTTTCCTATTTTCTTTATGATTTTAAACCTCTCAACCACATGTTGGAAATTATTTTTGCCCCTCCCCCATTAAAAATACTTTTGGTTCTTTCTCTTTTCCTTCCTTTTGCTTTAGTCCCTATTCTCTACTGCAATTTGTTGGAATACCTTGCTCCTTCTTCATCTGCTTATGCATCTAGCAAATTCTGTAGAATCCAGCAATACATTAGTCTGTGTGCTGTTAAAGTATCACTTTTTGAAGACACACAGATGACATTAAATGGTCCTTTCATCAACTCTACCAATATAGTCCTTCCTAACCACCAGGTTGTCACCAAGGAGATTGAAACAATGAAGCTGGAAAATGAGTATAGTAGGAAATTTTGGATAAGACATATACATAACTTTAATTTCATGCTCACAAATGTGGTTTATTTAGTTAAAATTATATTGTTTGTTTTTTATGGGGATGTTAATAGCTTAATCATAGGGTTCTACAATGTATATTTGAACTCAGAATTACCTCAATGCATCTTCATTACCTTCTGTTGCTATTCTAGTCTAAACGTTGAAGGACTACTTCAGGGTCCATACGGGTGGGACAGCAACTATTTTTTTTCTTAGGTAGCTCCTCTGTCTTAAGCCAAATAGCTTCAGTTCTGAGGGATCATAACCTCTGATGAGAATAGGGACTGGCTTCCTATTCTCCTTATTTGATTTGCTAAACACATTCCAGTGGACTATGGACAAATTACTTGATGGTTTGGTTTTGACTCGTATTTAGATTCTCTCCAAAATGGGGAATAAAAAGGTACTCAGTGTCCAATGTAAATCAGGTATAGTCAAGGCATTATTCCTTACACAAAAAGGAAATGCTAATGGACACAAAAGATTCACTTTATGCATTAAAAGAGCAATTTTATCCAGTCTCCTAACTTATAGCTACTATTACACTCTATAGAGAGGATAATACTCAAACTTCATCAGAATATAAAGCACTTTGCAAGACAACTGATTAGGTATTTTATAATTCATCTTAAGCCTGAAATGTCCAAATAGCTCTCAGTTAGGACAAATTTGAGCCTATCTTATTGTTCATGATTATTTTCAAAAGTGGTAGAGCAGGTGTCTGGGACTTCTCTTTAGCTCTCCAATCTTCTCCAATTATATGGATCAAGGACCTCTAGAGATCTGGAACTCCAAGTCAAGACATATCCATCTTGATATAGATGTGCCTAATATCAGCAAAGGACAAACACAAAAGAGCTATCTCCAAATTCAGTCTTAGGGTTCCCTAATAGGATATGTGGTAAAAGCCACATTCAGCTGGAGTGAGAGATAGGGCAAACTAATCTTTATGTACTCCTCATAGGAAATGACTTAGAATGGTCATGACATAATGCACAAGTTGGAAGGGAAGAGAGATTTGAAGATAGAGATACTACCTTTTTTAATATTCACTGAATTTGCAGTGCTTCCTGCTCAGTGCCTAGCAGCAACAAAACAACACCCACAACAATAACTTGCATTCATCTAGGACATTAAAGTTTGTAAGACTCTTATTTTATCCTTACAGTATCCTTATCCTTGGGAGGTAGATTCTACTATTATCCTCATTTTACAGATGAAGACTCAGATGCAGATAGAAGTTAAAGGACTTGCCCAACTTCAAACTGCCAATAGATTTCTGAGGCTGAATTTTAATTCAAATCTTCCTATGAAATTTTTTTAAAAATTATAATTTTAAATAAATTATGTGCTTTATTGATATCTTTTGCTTTTTATTTACCTTAATTTTTGAATTTATACCTACCCCTACCTTTGTCCAGTGAGTCATCTCTTGAAACAAAGGAGAAAGAAAACCAATTTATCAAAACTAACCAATATGTCAAACAAGTCTGACAATGAACCATACCTTCTATCTCCTTTGAGTTTTGAATCTATTACCCTATGATTCCCCATCCTCTATAAAGAAGGAAGAAAAATGTGGTTTCTCATCACTTATCTGGCACTAAGCTTTTTATTATAAATACAAAGTGTTTGGTTCATTTATTTTCTTGTTCTTTCTATTTAAATTGGCGTAATGATTATGTATATTGTATTAGTTTTACTTAAATCATTCTGCATCAGTTCTTGTAAGTCTTTCTATATCTCACATACAATCATTTGTTTAACCATTTCCCAAATAATTTGGCATGAACTTTGTTTCCAGTTCTTTGTTACTACAATAGGAGATGCTATTAGTATTTTAGTTCATATCAAACTTTTCTTGCTTTTTATCTCCTAGGGGTTTATGGCTACCTGTGAGATCTCTGGGTCAAAAGGCATTTTTAAAGCATAATTCCAAATTGTCTTCCAGAACTATTGGACCAGTTCATAACCCTACCAACAGTGTATGAATGTACTTGACTTTCCATGATCTTTAATGTCAACACTTCTCATCTTTGTCAATATTCTGGATATGAATTGAAAACTTATTTTGTTTTAATTTGCATTTTTTATTACTAATGATTTGAGGGTAGTTTTTTGTATAGTTGTTAATAGTTTGCAATTAGTCTTTGAGGTCTTTATTAATATTCTTGGGCCATCTATTCAATGGGTAATGACTCTTGGTCATATGTATTTATGTTAGTTACTTATATTCCATAGATATTAAACCTTCCTCAGAGATAACTGATGCAGAGATTAGCAATTCAAAGTTTTTGAAAGCATACATGCACACATAAGTAAATTTTTTGCATACACTCATTTGATCTTTTAAAAACCCAATTTTCAGAGAAGGAAGACTAATATTTATAGCTAACATTTATGTAGAATTTACCACATGCCAGGCACTGTGCTAAGTGCTTTTCAATTATTATCTCATTTGATTCTTACAATAACCCTAGAAAGAAGGTGGTATTATGATCCCCATTTTGCAGATGTGGAAACTGAGGCAAACAGGGGTTAAGTGACTTTCCCAGGCTTACACAGATAGTAAGTGTTTGAGGTTAGATCTGAACTCAGATTTTCCTGACTCTAGGTCTAGCATTCCATGACTTGCCCAAGGTCAGTATCAAAGGAAGGATCTTAACCAAGTCTAGTGCACACCAAGTCATGAATTCTATTTACTATGCTGGAACAAAAAGCATATGTGGTTCAATTGAACAAACACTAATTACATAGTAATTACGTATAAGGCATTGTTACAGGTGCTTCTGGACATACAAAGTGGAAAAGTAACATATATGAATATGAAGAAACATTATGATGGAACTAAAAGAATCATTCAGAAAAAATATTGTTTTAGCAATATTTGAGAAAGGTGAGAATACTTTCCATGTCTATGGGGTGTGTATTTGTGGGAGGGGGTGTCTTAGGATAAGGTTAAAGTTGGAGTTGGTACATGAATTCAACCTTAAAAGAAGAAAAAGGTTTTGACAGGCAAAAGAAAGGAGAGTGTTTTCCATGTGGGGAGAAAATGAATTGAATTATATTTCAGTGAGCATGGGAGAAAATGAATTGAATTATATTTCAGTGAGCAAACTCAAACAGAAATGGATCCCAATAGCCCTCATATTGACTTAAAAACCCACAAACCAACATTATTTGTTACATTGTATTTTTATTTATTTTGTTAAAAATTTCCCAATTACATTTTTCCAAAGTCATGATTTTGATACCTCTGCCACAGAACATGTATGGAAATGGCATGAATTTCACGAATTATGTGTGTTCATTGTGTGTGTTCATTGACACACAGCTTGTGAATAGTAAGGTATGTGGTACAATGAATAAAAATTCTGGGAGAACTGAGTTCAGTTCAAATTTTGTCTCAGATCCTATAAAGCTCTGTAAACCCAGAAAATCTCTTCATTTCTTTCTCTCAATTTCTCATCCATAAAATGGGGATAATAATAGTACATTCTGAGGAGGAAGGAGCTAACATGGTGGAATAAAGGGAGAGATTCACCTGACCTCTTCCAAATTTCCCTCCAAAAAAATTTAAAATGCCTCAAAATGAATTCTGGACCAGCAGAACCAACAAAAATATGAAGTGTAACAATTTTCCAGTCCAAGACAACTTAGAAGATAAGAAGGAAAGATCTAGCTCACTGGGGTGAGAGTAAAGCACAGTCTAGCAAAGGCCAGGTTGACAAGCTGGGGAATAGGCTTTAGGGACAAATGTGAATCAGCAGCAATGACTTCTAGAGCTCTCAAAGTACAGATAAGGGGGTCAGACAATTGATCAGAAGGAGATTGCAGGTGACCCTTTGCTGGCACTGGGTGCAGGACTCTTTTGCAGTGCCCATATATGGTTCTAAGTTCCAGTTCCAGGGTGAGGAGGAACATTAGAATGTAGCTGCAGGGGAGCAAGGGAATCTGGTAATCTAGATCTAGAGTGAACAGGTATGTTTGTAGTCACTGACAGACCAGAGCACAAGCCAGAAGAGCTGTGATCACACTTTATAGATCATACCATTTTGGAAGAACTGAACACATACATACAGGCCCCAGAATTAGCTCTGAAAACAGCAAGAGAAAAAAGATTGAGTTTGGGACAAGGTCTCCTACACTCCAGGAAGAGAACCCAATTTTAACATAATGTTAAAAGTCAAGAAATAGTTGCTAATATGAGCAAACAATAAAAAAAACCTGACCATAGAATGTTACTACAGTGACAGGGAAGATTAAAACACAAACTCAAAAGAAGACAAAAAAAGTCAAAACTGATACATACAAAGCCGCAAAGAAAAGATCTGAATGGTCTCAGGTCAAAAAAAGAATTCCTGGAGGAGATCAAAAGGATTTTAAAAATCAAATAAGAGGAAGATAGAGCCAAAATGGTGTGGTGAAAGCAGGGGCTCACCTGAGCTATTCTACAGATTTCTTCAGATGCCTCTAAAAATGAATCTGAAAAATTTTAGAGTGGCAGAATCTGCTAGAAGTAAGAGTGTGGCAGATTTCCAGCACTGGACAGTACTGGTCAACAGGAAGGATGTATCACACGAAGCTGGGGGAGTGCAGAGTACAGGAGCTGCACAAGCTCAGACTGAGCCATAGAAAAGTGGGAATGCCCCAGATAGACTGAATCACCAGTGTCAATGCTGATTCTCAAACCTCTCAGCACAAGATGGCAGTCTGGTGGAGCTTGATGAGAGAGAAGCACAGGGCCCCTTGCAGCCACAGCAGCTACTCCTGGGACTATCAACCCACAGACTAAATGTTTGAAAGTCACCTAGTTGAATTTCTCAAAGCCAAGATGGTGGAATAAACTATAAGTGTTTTCACCCACCCTTGATGACCTTGAAAAACCTAGCAAATATTGCCCCCAAATTCTGTAATAGTGGGGCCAGCAGAAGGGATACAGCAGTCTTTTAGCTTAGGAAGCTAGGGAGATCAATAGGAAGGGTCTCTCATGCTGCGGCTGAAGGGGACCAATGTAGGACTGGAGGCATCCCAGCAAGTCCCTCCTCAGTGGACCAGCAGGAGATCCTGAACCTTAAGGGTGTGGAGCTGGTAAGCATTAACACTAGGACACCAGGTGTGCCTTAGCACAGGAAGAGGAATTGGGCAGACAGCAGCACAGATGGGGTTCAGCTGCTGAGCCTGTCCATGCTCTAGTGCAGCCCTAGGGAAGGAGGAGACCTCCAGGGGACAAACCACCCCTCCCCCACATCTCACTTTGCATACTTCAGTGCAACCCTGGGAAACTCAGATAGACTTCACCAGGTCTTGGTACACACCAGCCAGCTCAGCACCAGGTGAGCTGCAGCACTATATAGCTTCTAGTTGAAAGAACCAGAGGCCACAGCACACAAAGTCAGTAACAAGGCCCCTACCTTCCAGCACAAGAACTATGGGACAGAGTCCCCTGTGCCAAAGATTCAGAGATCCACTTTAAAGGCCAGGAAAATGGCAATCATCATGAGCAAGATGCAAATTAGAAAAGCAAAGACCATAGAATCTTATTAATGGGACAGGGAAGATCCAAATACAAATTCAGAAGAGGACAGCATTGACACTATACCCATATCTGAAATCTCGAAAGGGAAAATGGACTGGTTTCAAGTTGAAAGAGCATTCTGTATTTTAAAAGCCAAATAAGAGACACAGAAGAAAAAAATGACCAATGAGTTTTAAAATACAATCAGTTCCTTAAAAAGTAAAATTGGCCAAATGGATAAGGAGCTGCAAAACCTAACTGGAGAAAATAACTCCTTAAAAGGAACAATTGAACAAGGTACAAAAGCTAACTAAAGGAAACAATGTGTTAAAAATTAGAATTGTGCAAATAGAAGCTAATGACTCTGTGAGACATCAAGAATCAGTCAAACAAAATCTAAAGAATGAAAAAATTGAAATAAAATGTAAAATATATCCTTGGAAAAACAATTGACCTGGAAAATAAATTCAGAAGAGAAAATCTAAGAATCATTGGTCTCCTGAAAAGCCATGATGAAATAAAGAGCCTGGCCAGTATCTTCCAAGAAATCACCAAGGAAAACTGCCCTGAGGTCCTGGATCAAGAGGGCAAAACAGTCATTGAAAGAATCCATGAGTCACCTCCTGAAAGAGATCCCAAATTGAAAATGCCAAGGAATGTCATTGCCAAATTACAGAATTATCAGGTCAAGGAGAAAATACCGCAAGCAGTCATAAACAAACAATTCAAATATCGAGGAACTATAGTCAGGATCACATAGGACCTTACAGAGATTGAAGGGATTGGCATATGAAAGAAATATAAATAGGAGCTTGGACTGCAACCAAGGATCAATTGACCAAAAAAACTGAGCGTAATGTCTCAGGCAAGGAGATGGACATTCAACAAAATAAGGGATTTCCACACATTCCTGATGAAAAGACCAGAGCACAATAGAAAATTTGATCTTCAAATACACGACTCAAGAGAGGCATAAAAAGGTAAACAGGGAAAAAAAAAACTTGTTATTCAATGCAGGCAAAGTGTTTACTTCCTGATTTAGGAGGATGGTACTTGTTCATCTTGAGAACTGTATATTTATTATAACATTTAAAAGGGTTGTATTAGGTAGAGGGTGTGGGTATAAATTAACTGATGATGATAAAAAACCTAATTAAGAGATGCAAGGGGGAAGAGGAGGAGGCAGAAAAAGGATGAGTTACATCACATGAAGAGGCACAAAAACATATTATAGTAGAGGGAAAGAAGGGAGGCAGATAAGCATTGTCTGAGCCTTATTCTCATCAGATTTAGTTCAAGGAGGATATAATATACTCAGTTAAGTACAGAAATCTAACTTGCCCTATAAGCAGTAGAAGGGGAAAAGGGAAAGAAAAGTGAGGGAGCTGAAAGAAGGGAGGGAAGACTGAGGGAGACCATGGGAAGATAGACCAAAAATTAATTGGAAACTAAGTAGTCTAATCCTAAAGAATGAGTGGGTCAAACAACAAATCATAGAAACAATCAATAACTTCATTCAAGAGGATCGACAATAATGAGACAACCTACCAAAACTTATGGGATGCAATGAAAGCACTTCTTAGAGGAACTTTTATATTTCTGAATGCTTACATGAATAAAATACAGAAAGAGGAGATCAATGAACTGAGCATACAAACTGAAAAAGCTAAAAAAATGAACAAACTGAAAATCTCCAGTTACATACCAAATTAGAAATACTGAAAAGCAAAGGAGAGATTAAGTAAGATTGAAATTAAGAAAACCATTGATCTAATAAATAAAACTAAGAGCTGGTTTTATGAAAAAACAATTAAATTGATAAACCTTTGGTTAATTTGATTTTAAAAAAAGAAAGAAGAAAACCAAACTATCAGCATCAAAAATGAAAAGGATGAATTCACCTCCAATGAAGAGGAAATTAAAACAATAATTAGAAATTATTTTATCTAACTATGCCCATGAATTTGACAATCTTAGTGAAATGGATGAATATTTACAAAAAAGTATAAATTACCCAGATTAACAGAAAAGGAAGTAAAATACTTAAATAATCCCATCTCAGAAAAAGAAGTTGAACAAGCCATCAATGAACTCCCTAGGAAAAATCCACAAGACCTGATGAATTTACAAGCAAATTTTGTCAAACATTTAAAGAACAGTTAATTCCAAAACTATATAGATTATCTGGGAAAATTGGTGAAGAAGTAGTCTTACCAAATTCTTTTTATGATAGAAATATAGTGCTGATAACTACACCAGGAAGAGCCAAAGCAGAGAATGAAAATTATAGGTCAATTTCCCTAATGAATATAGATGCAAAAATTTTAAATGAGATATTAGCAAAAAGATTACAGCAACTTGTCACAAGAATAATTCACTTTGATCAGGAATTTAGGGCTGGTTCAATATTAGGAAAACTATCACCATAATTGATTATGTCAACAACAAAACTAACAGAAACTTCATTATTTTCTCCATAGATACAGAAAAAGTTTTTGACAAAATACAACACCCATTCCTATTAAAAACATTGTGGAGCATAGGAATAAATGGAGCCTTCCTTAAAATAATAAGTAGCATCTACCTAAAACCATCAGCAAGAATTACATGTAATGGGGATAGACTATATGCATTTCCAATAAGATCAGAGGTAAAACAAGGATGTCCATTATCACCTCTGTTATTCAATATGGTACTAGAAATGTTAGCTTTAGCAATAAGAGAAGAAAAAATAGAAGGAATTAGAATAAGCAAAGAAGAAACTAAGTTATCATTCCTTCCAGACGATATGATGATATACCTAGAGAATCATATAGAATCAAGTAAAAAATTATTTGAAATAATAACACAACTTTAGCAAAGTTGCAGGATACAAAATAAACCCACATAAATCATCTTCATTTCTACATATTACTTAAAAAGCTCATCAGCAAGAGACAGAAGGAGAAATTCCATTTAAAGTTACTGTAGACACTATAAAATATTTGGGAGTCTACTTGTCAAAATGAACCCAGGGATTATATGAGCATGATTACAAAACACTTTTCAAACAAATAAAATCAGATCTAAATAATTTGAAGAACATTCTTTTGCTCATGGAGAGGCTGAGCTAACAAAACAAAAATGACAATTCTGTCTAAATTAATTTACTTATACCATGCCATACCAATCAAACTACAAAAAAAAAAAAGCAACTATTTTATAGAGCTAGAAAAAATAATATCAAAATTCATCTGGAAGAACTCAAACAATAGCAAACGAATTAATTAAAAGAAATGCTAGGGAAAGTGACCTAGCCATACTAGATATTAAATTGTGTCATAAAACAACAAAATCATCAAAACCACTTGGTACTTGTTAAGAAATAGAATGGTAGATCAGTAGAATATGTTAGGTACACAAGACACAGTAGTCAATGACTCCCTAGGAAATATTAGTCTACTGTTTGATAAACCCAAGGACCCCAACTTCTGGGATGAGAACTCACTGTTTGATAAAAACTGCTTGGAAAACTGGAAAATAATGTGGCAGAAATTGGGTATAAGTCAACACCTGACATTATCTACCAGAATAAAATCCAAATGGGTACACAATCTAGGTATAAAAGTTGATACTATAAACAAATTTGAGGAGTAATGAATCATTTATTTTTCAGATTTATGGAGAATAGAGGAATTTATGACCAAACCAGAGATAGAGAGCATTATGAAATAAAAAATGTATAACTTTAATTACATTAAATTGAAAAGTTTTTGCACAAACAAAGCCAAGGCAACCAAGCTTAGGAGGGAAGCAGAAAACTGGGAAATGATTTTTACAATTAAACATTTCTAAAATATGTAGAGAAATGGGACTAATTTACAAGAATACAAGTCATTCCCCAATTGATATATGGTCAAAGGATATGAAGAGGCAGTTTTCAGAGGAAGAAATTAAAGCTATCTATAGTCATGTGAAAAAATAGTCTAAATCACTGTTTATTAGAGAGTTACAAATCAAAACAGCTCTGAAGTACCACATCATACCTAGCAGTTTGACTGACATGACAAAATGGGTAAATGAAAATTGTTGGAGAAGCTGTGGGAGAGCTGAATCACTAATTCATTGCTGGTGGAGCTGTGAGCTGATTCAGTCATTCTGGAGAGCAGTTTGGAGCCATGCCCAAAGGGCTATAAAAATGTGCATACCCTCTGACCAGGCAGTAGTGCTTCAGGGCTGTATCCCAAAGAGATCATAAAAATAGGGAAAGGACCCATATGAACAAAAATATTTATGCTAGCTCTTTTTGTCATGGCCAAAAATTAGAAATTGAGGGGAAGACCCTCAGTTGGGGAATGGTTGAACAAGCTGTGGTACATAAATTTAATGAAATGCTATAAGAAATGATGAACAGGCAGGCTACAGAGAAACCTCAAAAGAGTTATATAAGGTGATGCTGAATGAAGCAAGGAAAACCAGGAGAAACCAGTCTATCTTTTGATAGACTTAGCCCTTTGCAGCAATGCAAGGACCTAAAACATTTCTAAAGGATTCATGAAGCAAAATGCCATCCACATCCAGTGAGAGAACTAGGGAGTTGGAATGCAGAATGAAGCACATGACTTTCTCTTTTCTTTTGTTTTTTTTTCATGTTTCCTCTTATTTGTTTTAATTCTGCTGTTCAACATGAGTAATGTGAAAATGTATTTAATAGGAATGTATTATAGAGATCATATGATAGGAAAGGAAAGGAAAGGAAAGGAAAGGAAAGGAAAGGAAAGGAAAGGAAAGGAAAGGAAAGGAAAGGAAAGGAAAGGAAAGGAAAGGAAAGGAAAGGAAAGGAAAGGAAAGGAAAGGAACGGGTAAAACCCAAGTCAACTGGGCATTTTTGGCCATCCCAATTTACCTTCCTTTGAAGAGGAGATGTAAGGGGAGGGGAAGGCAGACAGGAGAGGAGGAGTTGAGTTACCCAGCTAGCTGGGTCCCCAATTCAGCCAGCTGCATCTACTCACAAGATTGTGTTCATCTTTCATTGCCAAAGAAGACCATGCCATCATAGAAATAGTGACATGACTTGCACTTGACTTTGTTTTGAGTGAGGGAGGGCTGTGCAGGTCACCAGCCTCACTTCTCCTCCAGAGCCATCTGAATCCAGTGACCAGATATTCATCAGGATGACTGGAGATGACCTAGGATGCACTGGGAGATCTTAGCCCCTCTAGGCCAAGGTCTATGCAGGTACGCACTTAGGGTGAGGTAATTCCCATTCATTGAATAGGCCTGTTTAAGAAGTAGCCAGGGCATGGCCCCTTTAATGAGGCTGGGAGGGAAACAGCAACAGTTACAATTGATAATCGCTCTAAAGCTAGGAGGGTCCAGAAGAGCACAAAGGCAGTGACCCATTGGTGTCCCAGCTTCAGTGTGCAATAGGTTTAAGGTTTTGGGTACCCAAATGGGTGATTGCATGCCATCATGGGGAAGGAGGGGGGGAAAATTTGGAGTCTATGAAAGAGATTGTTAAAAACTGAAAACAAACAAATTAATAAATTTGGAAGAAAAAAAGAAAATCACAATGAACAAGATATAAAATAAGCTAAAACTCACAGAAAGAAAAAATAAAATAAGAGAGGGAGAAGAGAAATTGGCAAAATAAATGAATGAAGCAAGAAAATCACTGGAAAAAAAGTCAACAGATTGGTAAAGGAGGCACAAAAGTTCTGAAGAAAATAACACCTTAGAAATGGAACAGTTATGCCAAATACTAAAAGATGTGGAAAATTCACTGAAGAGAATAACTCCTTAAAAAGTAGCATTGAACAAATGGAAAAGTAGGTACTAAAGGTCACTAAAGAAAATAATTCATTAAAAATTAGACTTGGGCAAGTGGGAACTAATGACTCCATGAGATATCAAGAAACAATAAAAATAAAACCAAAAGTATGAAAAAAATAGAAGAAAATGAGACATATCTCATTGAAAAATAACTGACTTGGAAAATAGATTGAGGAGAGACAATTTAATAATTATTGGACTACCAGAAAGTCATGGTCAACAGAAGAACCTAGACCTCATCTTTCAAAAAAGTATCAAGGAAAACTGCACTGATATCCTAGAACCAAGAGTGTAAAATAGCAATTGAAAGAGATCCTAAAATAGAAACTCCCAGAAATATTGTAGTCAAATTCCAGAGCTTGTAGGTCAAGAAGAAAATATTTCAAGTAGCCAGAAAGAAAAAAAAATCAAATATCATTGAGCCACAGTCCAGATAGCACCAGTGTTAGCTACTTCTACGTTAAAGAATCAGAGGGCTTGGATAATATATTTTGGATGGTAAAAGAGTTAGGTTTACAACCAAGAATCAACTACCCAGCAAAACTGAGTATAATCCTTGAGGAGGAAAAATGGATATTTAATGAAATTGAGGACTTTCAAGCATTCTTTATGAAAAGACCAGAGCTGAATAGAAAATTCGACTTTGAAGGACAAGGCTCAAGATAAGCAAAGAAAGATAAAGAGGAAGGAGAAATCATAAGAGATCCAATGAGGTTAAATTATGTACATTCCTTCCTATATGGAAGGATGATATTTGTAACTCACAAGAACTGTATCATTATTAGGGGAGTTATAGTATATATGGACAGAGAAAATGGATGACTATGATGGGATGATATCTAAAAATAAAACTAATGGGTGAGAATAAGGGCTAACTAAGATGTAACTTAAAAAAATAAAATTAAGGGATAATAAAGAGGAATGCACTGGGAGAAGGGAAAGGCAGAATGGGGTAAGTTATCTTACATGAAAAAGGCATGAAAGACCTTTTACAATCGGGAGGACTGGGGGAGGGGCTGTAAGACAGATAAACACAGCACACAAGATAACTTGGCACAGGTTAACTCTTGATCTGGTCAGACAGGAAAGACAGTAAGAAGGGGTTAATAATCTTACTTTATTCTAATCTTACTTTATTAATCCTCAGAAGAGGATTGCTAATAATGAGAGGACAAACTCCTACAACATTCCCTAATCACCCTTCTCACAGGGGCTGATGAGAAGGGGGGCAACTACTCCTACATCTTGAAGGGGTCAATCAAGACAGGCACAACTTGTGCTTCCTCTAAATTCCCTTAAGCCACAATCTGGGTCAGTTGAGGCAAACACAGATTCCCCCTATGCCTTGATAGGGGCTGATCAAGGCACACACAACATTTGTGCATTTAACCCTATGGTTCCCCATTTACTGACAAGTACCAACCTGCATTATAGGGCAACAGACAAAAAAAGCATATTGCCAACAATAGCCTCACAAGTTTACATCACTTCATCCCTGTATCTCACTACACAGTTGCAGTGGATATTTAAATTATTTACTGTTACATAACTGCACAAGTGTGGTGGAGATGTGGAAATGCATATCTAGTGCCTGGGAATAAGGGATTAGATCCTTGGAAACTGAACTCTAAGAAATAATAACAAAAATTCACTTTACACACTAAAATCCACCTTGCATTAAAATTCACCCTACTTTTACTAAAGTGCACCTTACTTACAGGGGCATTGGAAGACCAAGCTTGAACCTTACTCTCATCAAAACTGGCTCAAAGAAGAAATAAAATATGTGTTCAGTTGAGTACAGAAATCTATCTTCCCATACAGAGAAATAGAAGGGTCAGGTACTGATAGAAGAAAAGATGGCTTGGGGGAGGCAGTAGTCAGAAGCAAGACACTTTTGAGGTGGAACAGGGCGAAAAGGGAAAAAGTGAAGGATACATAGGGAAATAAGCAGAAGGGAAGGAAATGCTGAGTTAGTAATCATAACTGTGAAAATATTTTTACCACAAAAAGGCTTCATTTCTCAAATATATGGAGAACTGAGCCAAATTTATAAGAATACAATCTTTCCCTAATTGATAAATTGTCAAAGGATATGAATAGGCAATTTTCAGATAAAGATAAAGTTACCTGATAAAATTTCAGGTACAGACAAAGTTATCTGCAGTCATATGAAAAAGTGTTCTAAATCACTATTGTGTACAGAAATATAAATTAAAACAACTCCGATGTTCCACCCCTCACCTATCACATTGACTAATATGAAAATTAGGAAAAAAGGAAAATGAAAAAAAAGGAAAAAAGGAAAAAGAAGAAAAAAGGAAAATGAAAAATGCTGAAGAGGAAACTGAGACACCAAAGCACTGTTGGTAAAGTTTTGAACAGATCCAACCATTCTGGAGAGCAATTTGGGATGATGCCCAAAGGGCTATAAAACTGTGCATACTCTTTGACCCAGAAACACCACTCCTAGGTTTGTATCCCAAAGAGATCATAAAATAGGGAAAAGAACCTACAAATACAAAAATATTTATAGCACCTCTTTTTTGTTGTAGCCAAGAATTGGAGACTGAGGAGATGCTCATCAGTTGGAAGATGGTTGAAAAAGTTGTGGTATGTGATTGTGATGGAGTACTATTGAGGTATAAGAAATAGTGAACAAGATAAGTTTTAGAAAAAAAAAACTTTAGAAGACTTATATGAAATGATGCAAAGTGAAGTGAGCAGAACCAGGAGACTAGTGTAGACAGTAACAGTAAATTGGAAGAAGATAAACTGTGAATGACTTAGCTAGTTTCAACAATACAATCATACAAGATACTTCTGAAGGATTTATGATGAAAAATGCTTTCCATCTCCAGGAAAAGAAATGATTGATGCTGAATGCAGATCAAAACATATTTGAAAGGACTTTTAAAATTTTTCTTGTTTTTTTGTTTATATTTTCTTTCACAAAATGACTAAGATGGAAATATATTTTACATGACTGCACATGTATGACGTATCAAATTGTTTGCCTTCTCAATAAGGGGGGAATAGGAAGGAGGATGGAAGAGAATTTGGAACTCAATATTTTTTAAAAATGATGAAAATAATTTTTATATGTGTTTGGGAAATTATTTTTTAAAATCACCTTCCTTACAAAGCTACTATGAATATAAAATTAGATGACATCTATGTCATACTATAATATATTAGACTATTATATGACACATCTTATGCGTATGTATATAATAGAGATAATTTTGTTAACCTTAAAGTGCTATATAAATATGTCATCTTCAGTACCATAGCTTAATAATGAAAGGTTTACTACATCATTTCAAAGTACCAAGCCCCTCAGTATTAAGCCACCACACAATTCCAGGTAGTTGCCAGGGGTGGTCAGCACAAGCTCAGAATATAGCCCATGCAAAGGCACAGACCTAGAAGTCTGGAAAGTCAGATTAAGGGAGCAAATAGTAGCCCCATCCAAGTAGAATATAGAGTTTGTGAAGGAAAGTAATGTAAAATTGACTGGAAAAGCAATTTGGAGTCATTTGGAGGGATTTTATAAACCCATCTAAGGAATTTCTATTTTATCTTATAAGCAATAGGGGGTCACTTTATACCGTTGAGCCAGAAAATGACTTGATTAAACATGTGCATTAGAAAGATGATTTTCTTCACCATGGGAAGGAAAGGTTGTAGAGAGATTCAAGGCAAGGAAATCAGTCAGTGCCTAAACTAGAGTGGTGATTTTGCTGAGGGATGTGGGAATGGATACAGAACTTAGTGTAGGGATAGATTGAACAGGCCTTGGAAATGGGTCAAATGGGAGGATTAATGAAACATAGGATACACACAACAAGATTTTGAGCCTGGCTGGTTGAAAACTGTCATTGGAAGAAATAGTGAGAAAGGAGCATTTTTAAGGGGAAATGATGAATTCAGTTTCAGACAGAACTTTTCTTCTGAAGTTTCGTGAATATTTTAAAATCATTCTTTGCCTAGTCAATAGTCAGGTCTATTCATTTGGTTTCCTCAAGGGTCGAAATGTTCCCATTGTGTAGAACACCATGCTGCTGGCTCTTATTTTTTTTTGACAATATTTTGGATTAATTATCCTGAGAGGCCATCAAAACTGAATTGTGCCTATAAACACAATG
This sequence comes from Notamacropus eugenii, assembly GCF_028372415.1. Lineage (NCBI taxonomy): Eukaryota > Metazoa > Chordata > Mammalia > Diprotodontia > Macropodidae > Notamacropus > Notamacropus eugenii. The sequence continues at coordinate 293,078,491 of NC_092875.1, read as the reverse complement.
TTAACAAATAAATATTTTTGGGAAATTAAATTTTAGAGTACCACAAGATGACTTGAATTTCAAATATGTTAATAATGGTCATTTAAAGAACACATATTATCCAGAAAAGTTAAGATCTCTTCAACTAAATGTAATTATTTTGGTGGAGACCAGGAAAAAAAGTTGTTTATCTCAGATTTGGGGGATTACAGTTTCAAACCTGGATTTATTTAGGCTCTAGGACCCTTGCCAAGCATGGCCCTTTGTCCTGGGCTTTCTTCACTAATTTAAATATCCGGGGCTCCCTATGCTAATTTTCCCTCCCTGGGCTTCGCTTGCAATCTTACCTCAAGATCTAGATCTAGATCTTTATTGGTCTTCGGACATCTCTGGCCCCTCCTGTGGGGGAGGGGAATAACTAGACAGAACACCCAAGTTGGCAGCTGCACACACTTTAATGCTTACATCACTCCCCCTGGGATCCCCCCAATGCCCCAGTATATCTTTGGGCACCCGAGCTCCTCCCATGTTCCTCCCCGTAGGTGGAGCCTATCCTGTTACTGAGGCATTCCCAGTACCACGTAGCCTACTAGACCAGCTAGTGCCACGTAAGCAGGTTAGCACCTCCAGGTGTCTTAACTTTCCATACAGGAGGCCATGGTCCAGAGCTGGGCCCCAACAGCCCTTTCCTTGTAAGTTAGGAATGTTCCTTAATAAGATGGAACGGTCATTTATTTTTGTTAGCAGCTCCTTGTAAGAAAGGATTGGAAAATATGACAGTCAACAATTCTAGTGAGTATGGTTTGTTATCGACAGAGCCCATCCAATGTACTCTATACTTCCCAAATTTTACAAAAAAATGGCAAATTTTTTTCTGTAACAAATGTGTTCCTGAGTGATATTTCATAATAAAGTCTGCCAAAACACCAAAAGCAATTTCTGCTAAATATGAGACTCTATGACCTTTTTTTGATATTCTCAGTATTTTTGTTTACTGGTCCCATGAGTCTGGACTAGCTTATTCATTTTTACCTCTGACTCCTTTTTTGTCTTCATTAGAAGACAAAGACTCAGAGTTAAAAAAAAATCTCAGTATTTCATACATTTCATTGAAGTGTAGGAAAGGCTGCAGAGACTCTCATATTGATTTCCCCTCAGAACTTCCATGGTCTTTCATGTTTTTCTACAGTGTCATCAATCAAACATATTTAATTCAGTTTTTCTCCAAAGTCAAAAGAAGGCTGCAGGGAGCTGGGCATATTCTAACATTCCTCTTAAATTATCTTTATTTTTATTCTTCCTTGATATTGGTGGAGGTATTATTTGCTTTGTAGAGTCTTTAATGTCTTATTTTAATTTGAAGAGATTAAATTAAAATAATATTTCTATCAGCAAATGGAAGTTACAACAAAGCTGTTTGTGATAAAAAAGAAGAACATTTCCATGTACTCGTCCAAAGTACACATTCTAATATTTAGTGAAATTATTCTGTGGAAAATAAATAACTACCTTCAAGCTATACTTCATTATATTCTTGTGCATATCAGCATGTGGACAGAATCTATGGAACATAATATACTTTTTTCATAAAATGAAATGACATTATTTAAAAGCTATAGTAGTTACATTAATATCATAATTACTGATTTTAGTTTAACCTAGGAAAAAAGGTTTTTAGGAACTACTTTCCATAATTATCAGATATCAAATCACATGTAGCATGATCCAGTATTAAATGGTGAATTACTTCATAGAACAGTTTAATAACTCTGTTGTAATCTTGGGAGAGACTTAAAATATATGGTTAGGTTTTTCTGATCATGAAATTGAGAAATAAAGGAATTTACAAGTTCTCAAAGGATGTGCCACGTGAAATCATATTTAAATAGTAATATATAGTAATAAAAATGGTCCATGATGTGTTTCGAAAATATGAATTACAAGCACATCGAATATTTACCATGAAACAGATAATTATCAGTCATTTTTAGGCTAGTCATCTCATAGTACTAATATTGTTAAATTTTTATGAAATGTATTGTATGTACTATTGAATACCATTATAATTTAACATATTAGCATATAAAGCTTATCCTCAGAAATAGTCCTGTAAATACTTGTGGATGGCAATGTCACTTATATAAGGAGTTTCCTTAGCTTCTATGTGACCTCAAAGCCACATATGGTCTTCTAGGCTCTTGGGTACAGTCTTTTGACTTAGCTCAGGTTTTACAGAACAAATCTTTTTATGAAGGGGATTTGTTTTGTGAAGTTGGATTCAATCAAAGGGCCTCACTTAAGGATCTAGAGGTCCATATCCAGCCTCAAAGCCACTGGTCCCCCACCCCTGTTGTAGGTATCTATGGGTCCAAGCAGGTAGGTGACACAGGAGTTAGAGTGCCAGGCCTGGAGTCAGGAAGAGTCATCTTCCTGAGTTTAAATCTGGCCTCAGACACTTATTAACTGTGTGACCCTAGGCAAGTCACTTAACCTCATTTGTCTTAATTTCCTCATTTGTAAAATGAGCTGGAGAGGGACATGGCAAATGATTCCAGTATCTTTCCCAAGATGAAGTCACAAATATTAGGACATTGCTGAAACAACTTAACAACCCCTATGGTCCTACACTCACTCTAAAACATAGTTTTCAACCACTCACCAATGTGTTCACTTTTATTTGCCAGCTGAAGGATACAATTGTTTAAAACCAGAAGTATTTAATAAGAGGAATAACAAAATATTTCTCTCATGGAACTGGAAAATAGGCTCCCACATATACCAATAGCATCAATGAGAAGAGTAGAGTTGCTTGGAAAACATTCATGGAGGACAAACAGACATGGAGCACATGTGTGCAGGGCATATATTGAGAGAGTAACTCATATTTCTGATAATTCTGGGCTGCCAGTGAGGTCTAATAATGCACTTTTCTTGCTGGTTTTGTTCCTACTCAGTTTACAGAGGGTGCAGCCTCTTTGAGGCACATTGTCCTTGCTGTAAGTGTGGCCATGTCTCTGGCTCATAGCCTTTGCTGCTTGAGGAGGTTTTGCTGTTCTTGCGCTTTCCAGCAGGTTTTGTTTTCCTGAGCAGGAGGTTATAGGGCTTCTCTTTCTTTCAGGTTGTGGCCTCCATTGAAATTCAACTGAGTTGCTTCCTTTTCAAGGAATCTCACTTGAGTAAGATTGTACACCCTCTGTCCTAAACTATTCTACTTCCAGTTATTTCCTTTATAACTCTCAGTTCCTTTCCTATTATTTCCTCTGGGGCTGATTGCCATTAAAAACAAACAAACCCTTCTTTCCTCCAGGAATTTCATTAGAGTTTATGACAAATCTATGATCTTCTATGTGAATTTATTTATAGATGTTGTGAAGTTATTTTGTTCTTTGGGGTTTCTGTCTTGCATGTACCTGGTCCCATCATATTTCTTTATCTTTAATAATTTCTTATATTTGCCCACTTTTTGTTTTGGTCTTAATTTCTTACTTAGAACTTTATGTTGGAACCTGACTGTTCACTTATGGAAGGAATTGTGAACATTTCTTTAGTACTGAATTCCATTATCTTGGATCTGGGTAACGAGCACTGTATTTCCTAGGGACTCGTTACATTGGGATGGTTCATACAAAGAAGTCTCCATAGGATGGAATGTTCCAGGGCATACACTGATTATTGCACTCCTGGTCTTAACCCTGTAGTCTTCTGAGCCTAGTGGTATCTGAGTAATACAGCTACAGATCCTGAAAATCCTTGGTTAATCCCTGACTTGGGTTTCCATCATCTTACCTTGCCACTTATCCACTGGCTCAAGCTTCCCTTGTTTGCCCTCATCTATACATTGGAAGGAGGACCTAGGCTGACAAAATGTATGTAGTTTTTCTTTGGATTTCTTGATCATTTCTGGATTCAGTTCTCTCTGTCTCTCTGTCTCTCTCTCTTTCTCTCTCTCTCTCTCCCTCTCTCTCTCTCTCTCTCTCTCTCTCTCTCTCTCTCTCTCTCTCTCTCTCTCTCTCTCTGCCCCTCTCTCTCTCCCTCCCCCCCCATCTTAACTACTGGTGCCAAGATGGTGGAGTAAAGAAAGAACCCTCCAAAATTCCTCTCCAAACAACTAGAGAACTGTAAGCAGTTCACCAGCATGGCAGGAAGGGTCTGTCTTACTGAAATGAGAGGGGAGTAAGCAAATTAGAGGAGCAGAAGAAAAACTGGGAAAAGAAACTAGAGCAATGAAGGAGAACCATGAAAAAAGAGTCAATAGCACAGGGAAATATGCAAAAATTCACAGAGGAAAATATCTCCCTAAAAAATAAAATTAACCAAACAGAAAAGGAAGTACAAAAGCTTGCTGAAGAAAATAATTCATTAAAAATTAGAATTGTGGAACTGGAAACTAATGACTTTGTGAGATATCAAGATAAAATAAAACAAAATTTAAAAAAGTAAAAGAAATAGAAGAAAATGTGAAATTTCTCATTGGACAAAGCTGACCTAGAAAATACATCCAGGAGAGATAGTATAAGAATTATTGTACTACTTGAAAGCTATGATTTAAAAAAGCCTGGATAGCATCTTTCAAGAAATTACCAAAGAAAACTGCTTTGATGTATTAGAACCAGAAGGCAAAATAGAAATTGAAAGAATCTGTGGATAGCTGTCTGAAAGAGATCCTAAAATGAAAACTCCCAGGAACATCATCGCCAAATTCCAGAGTTCACAGAGAAAGGTAGCCAAAAAGAAACAATTCAAATATCATGGAACTACAGTCAGGATTAAACAGGATTTGGTAGCTTCCACATGAAAGAATTCAAGGGCTTGGAATATGATACACTTGAAGGCAAAGGAGTTAGGATTACAACCAAGAATCACCTACCCAGCAAAACTGAATCTTTTGGAGGAAAAAAATGGACATTTGATGAATTTTTAATAATTTAATGAAATAGAGGACTTTCAAGAATTCCTAATTAAAAGGCCAGAGCTGAATGAAAAATTTGACCTTCAAATACAAGACGCAAGGGAAATGAAAAAAAAGAAACAAGAAAAAACTTAAGAAATTCAATAAGGTTTATACTTCTCTTTCTGCTTTTATTTCTATGTGGCAAGATAGTTTTTGTAATTTTTTAGAAGTTTATTACCATAGGAGCAATTAGAAAGAGTATATATAGACGGTGATTATGGGTATAAGGTGACTTTGATGGAATAATACTCCTCCACCAAAAAAAAAAAAAGGCAAAATAAGGGGATAAGAATGCAAATGCACTGGAAGAAGGAGGGGGGAGATTGAATGGAGCAAATTATCCCACATAAAGAGTCATGAAAGAGCTATTATAATGGAGGGGAAGATGGGGGTTAGATGGGCAAAACAAACATTACCCTCATCAAAATTGCTGAAAAAGGGAATAACACATACTCAGTTAGCTATACAAATCTATCTTATTCTGTAAAGAAATAAAATGGAACAAGGAGAATGGAAGGAGAAAGGGGAACTGATAAAAGGGAGAATGGATTAGGGAGGGCAATGATCAGAGGTAAAACACCTATGAGGAGGAAAATCATGGGGGGCAAAAAAAAGGGGGGTAAATAAGGGGAAATAGCATAGCTGTAAATGTGAATGGAATGAACTCACCCGTTAAATGGAAGTGGAAAGAAGAATGTATTAAAAACCAATATCCTACACTATGTTGTTTACAAGAAACACACCTGAAACAGAGAGATACATACAGGGTAAAGGTAAGAGGCTGGTGCAGAATTCATCATGCTTCAGCTGAAGCAAAGAAAGCAGGGGTAGCAATCATGATCTCAGACAAAACAAAAGCAAAAATAGATCTAATTAAAAGAGATAAGGAAGGAAACTATATCTTGCTGAAAGGTGCTATAGACATTGAAGTCATATCAATACTAAACATATACGGTATATAACACAAGGGTAGGAAACCTGCACCCTTGAGGTCACATGTGGCCCTCAGGTGGTGCCCTTTGACCAAATCCAAAATTCACAGGACAAATTTGTAGCACTTGAGGATGTAGAGGGCCACATGTAGCCTTGAGGTCATAGGTTCCCCACCCCTGGTATAGCATCTAAATTTTTGAAGACCTTGAATGAGTTACAAGAGGAAATACATAATAAAACTATACTGGTAGGGAACCTCAACCTTCTCCTCTCAGAACTAGATAAATCTAACCAAAAAAGAAACAAGAAAGAATTTAAAGAGGTGAATAAAATTCTGGAAAAGTTAGCTATGATAGATGTCTGGAGATATTGAATGGGAATAGAAAGTGACATACCATTTTCTCAGCAGTACATGGCACCTACACAAAAAATGACCATGTGTAAGGACATAAAAACCTCACAACCAGATGCAGAAAAGCAAAAATAACAAATACATCTTTTTCAGATCATAATGCAATAAAAATTACATTCAATAATGGACAATAGAAAGAGATTTTAAAAATTAACTGGAAACTAAATAATCTAATTTTAAAACATAAATGGGTCAAAGAACAAACCATAGAAAGAATTGACAGCTTAATTGAAGAAAATGGCAATAACTAAATGACATATCAAAGTTTATGGGATGCAGCCAAAGCAGTACATAGGAGAAGATGCATATCTCTAATTGCTTACTTCAATAACATAGAGAAAAAGCAGATAAATGAAGTGGCCATGCCACTAAAAAGAGAACTGGAAAAAAGTAATTTAAAAATCCCCAATTAAACACCAAATTGTAAATCCTGAAAAATCAAAGGAGAGAATAATAAAATTGAAAATAAGAAAACCTTATAGAAAAAAAGCAACACTAGAAGCTGGTTTTATGAAAAATCAATAAAATAGATAAACCACTGGTTAATGTGATTTAAAAAAGGAAAGAAGAAAACCAAATTACTAGTGTCAAAAATGAAAGGGTTGAATTCACCACCAATGAAGAGGAAATTAAGACAATTGTTAAGAGCTATTTTGTCAAATTATATTCCAACAAATGTGACAATGTAAATGAAATGGATGAATATCTACAAAATATAAATTAATCAGATTAATGAAAGAAATAAAATGCTTAAATAAATCAGTCTTTGAAAACAAATAGTGAACAAGCCATCAGTGAAATTCCTAAGAAAAAATCCCCAGGACCAGATTGATTCACAAGTAAAGTACCCCAGACAATTAATCCCAATATTATGTAAACTATTTAAAACAATAGGTAAAGAAGGAGTCCTGTCAAATTCCTTTTATGACAAAAATATGGCACTGATACCTAAACCAGGAAGAGCTGAAACAGAGAAAGAAAATTATAGACTAATTTCCTTAATGAAAATTGATGCAAAAAAAATTAAATAAAATATTGGCTAAAAGATTATAACACTATATCACCAGGATAATACACTAAGACCAGGTAGAATTTACACCAGGAATACAGGGCTGGTTTGATATTAGGAAAACTATTAACACAATTGTGCATCTCAATTACAATTGTACAATCAAGTACAGAAATGATATGATAATTTCAATAGATACAAAAAAAGTCTTTGACAAAATACAGCACCCACTGCTATTAAAAGCACTAGAGAGCATATGAATAAATGAAGTTTACCTTACAATGATAAGTACTAATTATCTAAAACCATCAGCAAACTTATCTGTAATAAGGGTAAGGTAGAAGCGTTCCCAAAACAATCAAGGGTAAAGCAAGAATGTCCATTATCACCTCTATTATTTAATATTATGCTAGAAATGTTAGCTATAGAAATAAGAGAAGAAAAAGAAATTAAAAGAATTAGAATAGGCAATGAAGAAAGAAAACTATCACTCTTTGCAAATAAAATTATATTATCCTTAGAAAATTCTAGAAAATCAACTAAAAAAACTACATGAAAATAATTTAATTTAATTTAATTTTAGCAACGTTAAAAATATTGCAGGATACAAAATAAACTGATATAAATCATCAACATTTCTAGATATTACCAACAAAGTCCAACAGCAAGATAAAGAGAAATTTCATTTAAAATAACTGTAGACTGTGTAAAATATTTGAGAGTCTACCTGCCAGGACACACCCAGGAATTATATGACCACAACTATAAAGCATTTTTTCACATAAATAAATCAGATCTAAACAATTGGAATAAATATTAATCATTCATGGGTAGGTTGAGCCAAAATACTAAAAATGATCATTCTACCTAAATTAGTCTATTTATTCAGTGTCATACTGGTCAAACTATCAAAAAGCTTATTTCATGGAGTAAGAAAAATAACAAAATTCATCTGGAAGAACAAAAGCTCAAGGATATCAAGGGAATCCATTTTTTAAAATTGCAAAAGAAGGTAATCTAGCTATACCAGATCTCAAACTGTATTACAAAATGGTAATTATCAACTCACTCTAGTACTGGCTAAGAAATAGAGTGATGGATTAGTGTAATAGATTAGGTACAAATTACAATATATTAAATGACCATAATAATCTAGCATACGATAAGCCTAAAGTTCCAAGTTTTTGGAACAAAAACTCATTATTTGACAAAAACTGCTGGGAAAACTGGAAAATAGTCTGGCAGAAACTAGTTATAGATCAACATGTCACACTATACATCAAGAAAAGGTCAAAATGGGTACATGATTTACACATAAAGGATGATATCACAAACAAATGAAGAGATCATGGAACAGTTAATCTGTCAGAATTATGTGTAAGGAAAGAATTTAGGACCAAAGAAGATATAGAGAGCATTACAAAATGTAAAATAAATAATTTTGATTCCATAAAATTAAAAGGTTTTATACAAACAAAACCAAAGCAAACAAAATTATAAGGAAAGCAAATACCTGGGGGAAAATTTTTCCAACAAGTATTTCTGATAAAGGTCTTATTTCTGAAATATATAGAGAATTGAGTTAAATTTAGAAAAATACAAGTCATTCCCCAATTGGTCAAGGGATATGTACAAATCGTTGTCAGACTAAGAAATCAAAACTATCTGTAGTCATATAAAAATGCTCTAAATCATCATTGATTAGCAACATGCAAATTTAAATAATTCTGAGGTATCACTTCACACCTATTAAAAGGACTAATATGAAAAAAGTGAAAATGTTGGATATTGGAGGGGATGTGAGAAAACTGGGACACTAATGCACTGTTGGTGGAGCTATGAACTGATCCAACCATTCTTGAGAGTAATTTGGAGCTGTGCCCAAAGGGAAACAAAACTGTGCATACCCTTTGATCTAGCAATACCACTGCTAGGTTTCTATCCCAAAGACATCCTAAAAAGAGAGAAAATGCCTATTTATACAAAAATATATATAGCCTCTCTTTTTGTGGTGGCTAAAAATTGGACATTGAAGGGATGCCCATCAGTTGGAGAATGGCTAAACAAGCTGTGGCATATGATTTTAATGGAATATTATTGTGCTATAAGAAATGGCAAGTAGGATGATTTCAGAAAAACCTGGAAAGATATACATGAATTTACAAGACTTACAGAACCAGGAGAACCCTGTACATAGTAACTGCAATGTATGATGATCAACTGTGAATGACTTAGCTGGTCTCAGTAATACAATGATCTAAGACAATTCCAAAGGACTAATGATGGAACATACTATCTGCCTCCAGAGAAAGAACTGATTTTGTTTCAATACAAACTGAAGCATGCTATTTTTTGCTTTCTTTCATTTTTTATTTTATTTGAGTCTTCTTGTACAAAATTAATAATGTAGAAATGTTATACATAATTGCACTTGTATGACCTATATATACTTATCATCTTAAGGAGGGAGGAGGGGAGAAAGAGAAGGAAGAATAGAATTTTGAATCCAAAATTTTAAATAAAAATGTTAAAAAATTCTTACTTAGCTAAACTTAGCTGCATTGCTTCCTCTGTCTGCCATCTTCTTGTCAATTGTTGACCATAAGAGATTTCTTCTAGATTAGAGTCCTCTCTCTCTCTCTCTCTGTCTCTCTCTGTCTCTCTCTCTCTCTCTCTCTCAACCTGGAATATTAACCTTCAGTTCTTTTACAAAGGATACCCACATACCCAGAGTTGGCTAGGGAAAACCCCTGAACTGCCATAGGAAGTTTATCAGTTCTCAGAGCCTTGACTATGATACACTTTTTCTATATAAAAAAGTCATGTTTCTGGTGATAAGACTCTTAGAAAAGAGGACCAGGAAGATTGCAGAGTAGAAAGACGCACATACACTAGCTTTTACCCCATAGTCCATAAAATACCTGTAAAGAAGAACTCTCAACAAATTCTAGAGCAGCAGAAGCCACAGAACAATGGAGTGGAGGAGATTTCAAGCCCAGAGTGACCTGAAAGACTGATGGGAAAGGTCTGTCACACTGGATGTGGAGCAGAGCCCAGCCCAGCCTTGGCCATGAGGCACCAAGAGGAGCAGATCTGAGCAGGCTTCAGGGACAGAATCTCCAGCAGCAGTGGAGATCTTTCAACCCACAGGTGCCAAAGGTCAGTGAGAGGGTCTTTTTGACTGACCAAGAAGGGAGCTGGGTATCCCCATAACTTGGGCCTCCTCAGGTGGGAGTAGTGGTGGCAGAAGCAGACAGGGGTTCCCAAAGCATGCAGCAGCCTGCATCCATTGTTGAAGGCCTGTGTGGCATCCCTGTCCCCACCTGAGCAGCTGATCTTAATCTCATACTTAGCAGCCCTGCCCTGGCCTAAAGCCCCTGAGGGTTTGGAGCAGCTCATCTGAATCTCAGCCTCCAGTGCTGGAGTGAGGGAACTGGAGGCCAGGTGGCTGTGGAGAGGAAACTCAGAAGTCAAGTAATTGGCTGGAAAAATGCCCAAAAAAGGGGAAAAAAATAAGACCATAGAAGGTTACTTTCTTGGGGAACAGGTGTCTCCTCCCATCCTTTCAGATGAGGAAGAACAAGGCATACTGTCAGAGGAAGTCAAGGCCTCTGCCTCCAGGACCTCCAAAGGGAACTTAAATCGGGTTCAGACAATAAAAGACCTTAAAAACCAAGTTAGCAGCTTACTAAAGGAGAACCAAAAAAATGCTGAGGAAACTAACAGCTTTAAAAAGAGGCTAACTCAATTGGAAAAAGAGGTCCAAAAAGCCAATGAGGAGAAGGAGGCTTTAAAAAGCAGAATTAGCCAAATGGAGGAGAAGGTTCAAAAGCTCACTGAACAAAATAATTCATTGAAAGAGAGAATTGAGTTCAGGGAAATGAATGACTATGAGATAAACCAAGCAGTTAGTAAACAAAACCAAAAGTTTGAAAAAATAGAAGATAATGTGAAACATCTCATTGGAAAAACAACTGACCTGGAAAATAGATCCAGGAGAGACAATTTAAAAATTATGGGACTACCTGAAAGCCATGATCAAAAAAAGAGCCTAGACATTATCTTTAATGAAATTATCAAGGAAAATTGCCCTGATATTCTAGAACCAGAGGGCAAAATAAATATTGAAAGAATCCACCAATCACCTCCTGAAAGACACCTGAACAGAGAAACTCCTAGGATTATTGTGGCCAAATTTCAGAGTTCCCAGATCAAGAAGGAAATACTGCAAGCAGCTAGAAAGAAACAATTTGAGTACTGTGAAAATACAATCAGGATAACACAGGATCTGGCAGCTTCAACATTAAGGGATTGGAGGGCTTGGAATGGGATATTCCAGAGGTCAAAGGAATTGGGGTTGAAACCAAGAATCACCTACACAGCAAATCTGAGTATAATACTTCAAGGAAACAAATGGTCATTCAGTGATGTAGAGGGCTTTCAATCATTCATACTGAGGAAAAGATCATTTGACTTTACAATATGAGAATCAAGAGAAGCATGAAAAGGTAAACAGGAAAGAAAAATCATAAAAGACTCGCTAAAGCTGAACTCTTTACATGACTGCATGGAAAGAAAATATTTATAACCCTTGAATCTTTTCTCAGTATTTGGGTGGATGGACAGATTGTACACACACACACACACACACACACACACACACACACACACATGCACGCACGCACACACACACACATATAGACAGAGAGTACAGACTGTGTTGAATCAGAAGATATGATATCCACATGAAAAAAAATTAAATAAAATAAAAATTAAGGAAGGAAGGAGGAAAATACTGGGAAGAGAAAGCGAGAAATGGAACAAGGCAGGCTATAACTCATAAAAGAGATAAGAAAAATCTTGTTCAATGGAGAAGAAAAGGGAGACAGCTACTCTCTCCACATGTAGCTGAAGGAAGAAATAACATGCTCACTAAATTTGATATGAAAATATATATCACACCACAGGAGAGTATGGGAGGAGGCAACAAGTGGGGTGAGGGAAATGATAGAAGGGATGACAAATAGAAGAAGGGAGTTACTAGAAATAAACACTTTCGAAAAGGGACAAGGTCAATTGTGGGGGGAAAATAAGGGGGATAGAGTAGGACCAAGGGCAATATAATTAGTATTACACAACATGATTATTATGGAAGTCTTTTGCAAAATGCCAAAAAAAAAAAAAAAAAAAGAGGACCAGGTATGGGAAACTTCATGGCCACATGTGGCTTTCTAATTCCTCAAGTGTAGCATTTTGACTGAATTCAAACTTCCCTGAACAATTCCTTGGCTTAAGAAAATGATTTGTTCTGTGAAGTATGAATTTGGTCAAAGGGTCACACTTAAGGACCAAGAGGGTCACATATAGCCCCCCGAACCACAGGTTCCTCACCTCTGGGATAGTCCATCAGCTACCTAGTACCAGTACTTATGAAAAATGTTCTTTTAATGTCACCTTCTTACTAAGTTTTGTGTCTCTGTCCCAGGTCCCTAATGAATTAGGGTTAGAAAGTCTTTAGATTGCCTGTTTACCATATGATTGCCAAACTATACCTACATAGTTGAATCTTTTAAAAAAAAAATTATTTTAAAGACACTGATGACTGTTCCTTCAGAAGTGATCTCTGAATCACTTCTCTCCTCTGTTCTCCTCTCCTGAGCAGCAAAAACAAACAAAAGAAAGCAAAAATTAAGCAATTTAACTATTCAACCTATGTCAGCTATCAATCTGTCAGCTGAGTGTTACAGCATGTGCAGTGTTCCAAAACCATAGTCCTCCATCTCTTCAATGAAAGAAATTAGTGCATTCCTTCATCTCTTTTCTAGGGGATAAGAACAGTTGTGATAATTACATAGCATTCTGTTTTCTTTTCAATTATATCGTTATGGACATTGTTATATTCATTTTCAGTTTTTACAATGAAATAACACACCATTGCAATCATAACACAACAATGTTTTGTTGTTCTTGTTCAGTTGTTTCAGTGGTGTCAAATTATCTGTGACCCCATCTGGAGTTTTCTATGCAAAGGTATTGGTGTGGTTTGCCATTTCCTTCTCCCAGTTCATTTTAAAATGGAGAAAACTGAGGAAAACAAGGTTAAGTGACTTTCTTGGGGTCATATAGCTAGAAAGTGTCTGAGACTGGATTTGAAATCAGGTCTTCCTGAATCAAGACTTGCCACTCTATTCACTGTGCTACCTGGTTGCCTAACAATTTGTTTAGCCATTCCTAAATCAGTGAGTACATGCTTTATTTCCATTTCTTTGCAACTACAAAATGTATTCTTGTGAATATTTTGGTATATAGTGTTCAATCAACACACATTTTAAAACACTTACTATTTGTCAAGCATTGGTCTAGATGCTGGGGATAAAAAGGCAAAAATGGGATGGTCCTGCCCTCAAATAACTTATATCTCCATAGAGTTTCTCTGTCTTTTCACTCTTTGAGATGCATATGCCCCAGACTGGGCCCTCTAGTTAACAACTGTTTTAAGTATTCTTAACCTGCAGTTAAGAGTAATTCCCCCTCCCCCATATAATTAAATTTTTTTTTTTTCCAGAATGGTTGGGCCACTTCAGTCAAATCAACAGTGAATTATTGTTCCTATCTTTCTGAAACAACTCCGAGATTATCTTTTCCCCACTTTTTACCAAACTGCATTACTTGAAGTACAATTCCAAAGTTATTTCAATTTGTATTTATATAAGGGAGCTGAAAAGCATTGGGCAAGTAAAGAGAAAAATATCTGGGTAAGGGGAAAATACTTGGATAGGGCTAGAGTACCCTGGAGGTAGTCAAGGGATTTTCTTTGGGGTTTTAAGAAAGGGCAATGGTTGGCAAGAGTGCTTCTTTCATTGGAGGCTGGGGCAGGAAATCACCAACTGGAGGAATAAGTTGTAGAGGTGGAGGCCTTGCCAGTATGAGGAGACCACCTGAAGCAGAAGTGATAAACGTTCACTGACAGAAAAACTTAAATTAGTACCTCTAGTAAGAGGATAAGAATTAAACCTGATCAAAACATAAAGTACTTTTGATGCTTGCTGAATAGGTTTCATTATATTTCACCTCATTTCTGCACTGTCCCCTCAAAACCTGTGTTTACTGGCTAGTCAGGACAAGGCTTGGGCTCCTCTTGTTGTTCATGTTCATCTTTTCTTTCTTTTTTTTTTTTTACATGTGCCACATGTTTATTTATTGTCATGCATGATGGAGTCAGAAAATAATTCTGAACTCAGAAGTAAACAAGGTGAGGGAGACCCTTTATACACTTAGACCAATCCCAACTCAGGATGCTGTGTCAACCCAAAATTATAGTCTCCATATTTGTTTTTTTTTTTTTTTATTTAGCTTTTAACATTCATTTTCACAAAATTTTGGGTTACAAATTTTTCCCCTTTTCTCCCCTCCCCCCCCAAACGCCAAGCATTCTAATTGCCCCTATGACCAATCAGCTCTCTCTTCTATCATCCCTCTCTGCCCTTGTCTCTGTCTTCTCTTTTGTCCTGTAGGGCCAGATAGCTTTCTATACCCCTTTACCTGTATTTCTTATTTCCTAGTGGTAAGAACATTACAGCTGATCCTAACACTTTGAGTTCCAACTTCTTTAGCTCCCTCCCTCTCCACCCCTTCCCTTTGGAAGGCAAGCAATTCAATATAGGCCAAATCTGTGTAGTTTTGCAAATGACTTCCATAATAGTTGTGTTGTATAGGACTAACTATATTTCCCTCCATCCTATCCTGTCCCCCATTACTTCTATTCTCTTTTGATCCTATCCCTCCCCATGAGTGTTGACCTCAAATTGCACTCTCCTCCCCATGCCCTCCCTTCTATCATCCCCCCCCACTCTGCTTATCCCCTTATCCTCCACTTTCCTGTATTGTAAGATAGGTTTTCATACCAAAATGAGTAGGCATTTTATTCTTTCCTTTAGTGGAATGTGATGAGAGTAGACTTCATGTTTTTCTCTCACCTCCCCTCTTTATCCCTCCACTAATGAGTCTTTTGCTTGCCTCTTTTATGAGAGATAATTTGCCCCATTCAATTCTCCCTTTCTCCTCCCAATATCTTTCTCTCTCACTGCTTGATTTCATTTTTTTTTAAGATATGATCCCATCCTCTTCAATTCACTCTGTGCACTCTGTCTCTATGTGTGTGGGCGTGTGTGCATGTGTGTGTGTGTAATCCCACCCAGTACCCAGATACTGAAATGTTTCAAGAGTTACAAATATTGTCTTTCCATGTAGGAATATAAACAGTTCAACTTTAGTAAGTCCCTTATGACTTCTCTTTGCTGTTCACCTTTTCATGGTTCTCTTCATTCTTGTGTTTGGAAGTCAAATTTTCTTTTCAGCTCTGGTCTTTTCATCAAGAATGCTTGAAAATCCTCTATTTCATTGAAAGACCAATTTTTCCCCTGAAGTATTATACTCAGTTTTGCTGGGTAGGTGATTCTTGGTTTTAGTCCTAGTTCCTTTGACTTCTGGAATATCCTATTCCATGCCCTTCGATCCCTTAATGTAGAAGCTGCTAGATCTTGTGTTATCCTGATTGTATTTCCACAATACTTGAATTGTTTCTTTCTAGCTGCTTGCAATATTTTCTCTTTCACCTGGGAGTTCTGGAATTTGGCCACAATGTTCCTAGGAGTTTCTCTTTTTGGATCTCTTTCAGGAGGTGTTCTGTGGATTCCTTGAATATTTATTTTGCCCTCTGGTTCTAGAATCTCAGGGCAGTTTTCATTGATAATTTCATGAAAGATGATGTCTAGGCTCTTTTTCTGATCATGGCTTTCAGGTAGGCCCATAATTTTTAAATTGTATCTCCTGGCTCTATTTTCCAGGTCAGTTGTTTTTCCAATGAGATATTTCACATTATCTTCCATTTTTTCATTCTTTTGGTTTTGTTTTGTGATTTCTTGGTTTCTCATAAAGTCATTAGCCTTCATCTGTTCCATTCTAATTTTGAAAGAACTATTTTCTTCAGTGAGCTTTTGAATCTCCTTTTCCATTTGGCTAATTCTGCTTTTGAAAGCATTCTTCTCCTCATTGGCTTTTTGAACCTCTTTTGCCAATTGAGTTAGGCTAGTTTTCAAGGTGTTATTTTCTTCAACATTTTTTTGGGTCTCCTTTAGCAGGGAGCTGATTTGCTGTTCATGCTTTGACTTCATGTCTCTCATTTCTCTTCCCAGCTTTTCCTCCACCTCTCTAACTTGATTTTCAAAATTCTTTTTGAGCTCTTCCATGGCCTGTGCCCATTGAGTGGGCTGGGACACAGAAGCCTTGATTTCTGTGTCTTTGCCTGATGGTAAGCATTGTTCTTCCTCATCAGAAAGGAAGGGAGGAAATGCCTGTTCACCAAGGAAGTAACCTTCTATAGTCTTATTTCTTTTCCCTTTTCTGGGCATTTTCCCAGCCAGTGACTTGACCTCTGAATATTTTCCTCACACCCACCTCACCTCCTGATCCTCCCAGCCAGTGTTTGGGGTCTGAGATTCAAATGCTGCTTCCAGCCTCAGGGCTTTGGGCGGGGGCAGGGCTGCTATTCAGTGTGAGATTAAATTCAGATGCTCAGGTGAGGGCAGGGCTGCCTCTCAGGCTCAGTTCCCTCAGGGAGTTTATGCACAGACCTTCAGCAATGGATCCAGGTTCCTGCCTGCTTGGAGAGCCCTGGTCTGCCGCTGCCCCTCAGCTTCTGTCTCCCGAGGGGGCCCGAGCCATGGGGGCACCCCACTCCCCCCTCGACCGCCAAAGGGACTCTCTCACAGACCCCCGTCACCTGTGGGTGGAGGTACTTGTGCGCCCGCTGGAGATCCCGTCCCTGAAGCCCGCTCGGATCTGTTCCTCTCGGTGCCGCGGCCACGGCAGGGCTGTACTCAGCTCCCAGTCCCGGTGCCCAGTCCGCAGCACGAAGGACCTTTTACGAGAGGTTTGCAGGTCTCTCCGGAACAGAAATCTCCCTCGCTCCAATGTTCTGTGGCCTCTGGGTGCAGAATTCGCCGTGAGTTACTTCTTTGTAGTTGTTCTATGGGTTGTGGGTTCGGAGCTATGTGTATGTGAGTCTTTCTACTACGCCATCTTGGCTCCGCCCCATGTTCATCTTTTCTGATGAAGAAAGCTCCCTGGTTTCCACTTAGCTCCACCCAGTGAATCCAGAACCTCCAGAGCTCTTGAACTCACGGGGTACCCTGTAACCTAGACACATATTTCCAGAGGAGAAGAAGGAGACCGATGGGCAGAATATTGTTGTTTGTTGTTCAGTCATTTTCAGTTGTGTCTGACTCTTCATGGCGCCATTTGAGTTTTCTTGGCAGAGAAACTAGAATTATTTGCTGTTTCCTTCTCCAGCTTATTTTGCAAATGAAGAAACTGAGGCAAATGGGGTTAAGTGACTTGCGCAGGGTCAGCTAGCTAGTAAACATCTGAGGCCAAATTTGAATTCAGGAAGATGAGTCTTCCTGACTCTTGGTCTGGCGCTCTATCTCTTGTGGCTCCTAGCTTGCCCAGTGAGTACAACAACTCCCTTTTAAAGGGATTATCATCCACTTAGTAGACAATACAGGAATTTCTTTGTTACTTTAAAGTGCAAGACCTTTAGCTTGGAGTTATACATTGTCAAAGTTGCTGGAGACTCATCATTTCCAAATGTCCAAATAATGAGTCAGCCTACAAGGTCTTCAAGGATTAGGAAAGACAGTTTTATACTTGTCTGTTCTATGCCTGGCTGTACACAATTAACAGATCTTAAAAGGGAAAACATTTTATTAAAACAGATAGTATTATCAAATTGAAATGTATAGAATTTTTTTAGATGTAATTAGGGTTAAGTGATTTGCCCAGGGTAACACATCAAGTATCTGAGGCCAGATTTGAACTTAGGTCCTCTTCCAGTACTGATTTCAATACTTTGTCTACTGTATCACCTAGCTGCCATATGTTTATAATTTTAAATGAAATTTTAAGTTTAGTGACATAAAAATAGCTGTTGAATTATTATTTTGCATTCTATATGTTGCCCATCTTTTGTTACTCATATGTAGCCTAAATTAAGATTTTACCAGAAGACATTTTTTAAAAGTACCCATTTTGATTTTCTATTTCATAATTTTGTCTTTGGTAAAAAAAATAAATTAGAAAACTTGTCCCAACAGGCACAAGTTACACATGTTATAAAGCAATTTACAGTGATTTATATTGAAGTTTAAAATATACATTGAATGGTGTGTGTATGGAATATAGAATCAGAACCTGGAAAACTTTCTTTTTCTTCTTGCCTCCAGTGAAATCCATTCCACAGTCTTTAGAGTACACCATTTGTTGTCCAGTCATTTTCATGACTCTTCATGACCCTATTGGAAGTTTTCTTGGGAAAGATACTGGAGTCATTTGCCATTTCCTTCTCTAGTTACTTTACAGCTGAAGAAACTGAGGCAAACAAGATTAATGACTTGCCCAGGATCACACAGGCCATCTCTGAAACCAGATTTGAGCTCAGGAAGAAGGGTCTTCCTGACACCAAGTCCAGTACTCTGTCTACTTTGTCATATAGCTGCTCCAGAACTGACCATAGTTAGTGTTTAATTACTTCTATTTTTCATATACATACTCAGATATGGAGTAGGAGAATCAAAATGGAAAATTCAGTCTGGGGAATGAACTAGATTAGAAAACTTAAGTCTCATTTGACTTGCTACACTAGGTAACAAAGCTGTTATCAAATTGCCTCCGTAATCAACCTGTTCCTTGGGCAGTGAGTCAATAAAAATGGTGACTTCACTCTTTGTTTTTTTATCCAGACCTATAATTTCATCAGAGTAGGGAAATCCTTGGGGTGTAAACACTTTCCACTGATGTAGGCTGTCAAATTGTCTGTAACTTGAAGTCTAAAAGTTGCCTTACAGTCAGTTAGACAGTGAAATGACTTGTCTGTGGTCATAGAAACCTCTGTGTAGGTAAGAGTTGAGCCTAGATATTTCTTCCTTCAAAGTCAGTTTTCATTCACTACTCTGGACTGGTAGTATCAAAGTCAAATAGAAACATTCTTACATTCTGATTCTTACATAAGGATCTCTTCTGGCTACATGTTCCTTAGTCCTTAAATGCAATGTTACTCATTTTATTGTATTTTTATGTTTTTTGTTAAATATGTTCCAATTACATGTTAATCTGGTTCTACGCACACTTGAGAGTGTTATTTACAGGTTATAGCATGTTTGACATTCTTTGCTTTGGCTACTTCTTCATTAAGGATGCAATTATTGAGTTTCAAATTCAAAGTAATCATTTTCATCCTTCTCCCCATCAAAAGAGATCAGTTCCTGAAAATAAGAAAACATAGCAACTGAAGAAATGATCCTTGGGTGTTTTGGATTGATTTTCTCATTTTTTTTTACATGACCAACTTGGCATGGAAATTAATTCCCATCCTTGCTAATCTCAAGAAGGTTCTGAAATGTCCTGTGTGTGGGAGGGATCTTCATTTCTCCTCATTTCACTGCTTTATTATTACCTCAAGACTTGAGTTTGCCAAAAAGTATTTAGTTAGCACTATGTGTCAGGTTTTGTACTGAGTGCTAGCATGTGAAGAAAGGCAAAATACATCAGTCAATTAAAAATCAATTTTAAAAAAATTTAAAGCAATTCTAGGAATCTGGGATTAGTAGACAGCAAAGTCATCTCTGCACCATGATATGAAGTTTCCCATCTTCATGTTTTCGTGCTTTGCAATTTCTCAGTCATATAGTTATAATAGTGATCAATGTCTGAATTCCCAGTGAAGTCAAGAAGTCAAGAGGTTCTAAGTTAAGTGCAAGACCAGGAAAAGAGGGCAAAAATAGCCCCTGCCACCTGGGAGCTTACAATTGAACATTTCAGGGTTAGAACCCAGTTTATATTTCTTATGCCTTTATGTAGGTAGGACTTTAATAGGATTGATTATAATTCTATAATATGCTAAAAATTCTATTCTTCTGTAAAACTTTTACTGTTAGGCACACACATTATGTGTGATGACTAAGAAAATTAGGAGGGCAACATGAAGAAAACATAGAAATGTTAAAAAATTGTTTTAACATGTAATGGGAGAAAATAAAAAATACAATAATAAAATATGTATTGTGAAAAAATGTGCAGCTACATTAAGTAACAATAACAAAAACTGTAATTTACCGAAGAATCTTATATCTATGGGAAATTCACTATGTAGAAACCCAGGTGTTTTCTACACACACACACACACACACACACACACACACACACACACACACACACGCACATATATAGCATAAGTTAATATTCTGCCTGTAGTAATGACCACAATTTTTTTTTATTGGAAAATAGTAGTAAAAAGCCATAGCAGGTAAATAGAATTGTTTAAATAATACATAATTGGGAAAGAACTCCTTTCTGCCAGTTTTTAAATGATGAAGTTTACTCCCCAAAGCATGAGACTGAGTACCCATAGACAATATTACTGTTGGGCCTCCATAGCTCCAAAATTCTCTAGGGGTTGCCTATTTGACAAACATAGCTGTCACCATCAAAATGATGTCATTATGATTTGACCTGGAAAACTTCAGTCAGTTCTGTGAACTTCCTCACCAGAATAATATGGCTCAGTTGGAGGAAGTTCAGAAGGGAGCAACGGAGATGATTAAAGAGGAAAATGGAGAAATGGAATACTAAACCTTTACAGTTTCTGAGTGATGAAGAAATGGAGATGTAGAGATGGCACAACAAAACATGACAGTGTCAGTAAGTACAACAAAGATATTTTGACTATAATTCACATGTAAGGATTAATTATAATCTGACTTTTTATTTATAGAATCCCTTTCTCTCAAGAGAGTCACAAGATGCTTAGTATTATTGATTTTCACAATGTGTCAGACATTATTATCACAATGTTACAGACACTGAAATTTAATCTTAAAGAGAGTAAATGGTTTGCTCGAAGGTGATACTCTCAGAGTCTTAGTCACCTTGAGAAAGAAAAGAAAAAAGTACAAATATTGCGAACATATTTTTTTTCTGGATAATAACCAACAAAACAAAATAAGCTTTTGAGAATTGACAAAGCCCTAGAATAGACATCCCAAGTATATTTATATACATATGTATATTTACATAGGCAGATTGACATATCTATGTACACATAGTTATGTACACATATTGAAGTATAAATCCTGAAGTGAAAAATAGATAGATAATTTTGACCTACTAATATATAATGTCAATATTTATTATTCTCTATGTCTATTTTTGAGATTTGAGGGGTGGCTATAGTATAGTAGAGAATGAGTATATCCTGGAATTTCTGTGACAGTCCTAATTTATTTTTTTCTAATATATATATAAATTATTTGTTTTTTTACTTTTCAACATTCACTTCCATAGGGATTAGAATCCCAAATTCCTGTAGTGTAAGATAGATTTTCATAGCAAATTTAGTATGCATGTTAGTCCCTCCTTAAGTTAATGTGACAACAGTAGGGTTCACTATTTTACTCTCACCTTCCCTCTCTTCCCTTTCATTGAAAAAGCTTTTTCTTGCTTATTTTATGTGAGAGATAATTTGTCCCATTCTATTTTTCACTTTCTCCTGCCAATATATTCCTCTCTCACTCTTTAATTTACTTCCTATTCAATTCACCCTGTGCTCTGTCTATATGTATATAATCTCTCCAACTACCCTAGCATTGAGAAACGTCTCAAGAGTTATAAATATTACCTTTCCTTGTAGGAATGTAAACAGTTCAACTTTGGTAAGTCCTTTATGAATTCTCTTTTTTGTTTGCCTATTCATGCTTTTCTTGACTTGTGTTTAAAAATCAAATTTTCTATTCAACTCTGGTCTTTTCTTCAGGAATTCTTGAAAGTCCTCTATTTCTTTGAATGACCATTTTTTTTCTCCTGAAGCATTATACTCAGTTTTACTGGGTAGGTGATTCTTGGTTTTAATCCTAGCTTCTCTGACCTCCAGAATATCATATTCCAAGCCTTTTGATCCTATGTTATAGAAGCTGCTAGATCTTGTGTTATCCTGATTGTATTTTCACAATACCCAAATTGTTTCATTCTAGCTGCTTGCAATATTTTCTCCTTGACCTGGGAGCCCTGGAATTTGGCTACAATATTCCTAGGAGTTTTCCTTTTGGGATCTCTTTCAGGAAGCAATTGGTAGATTCTTTGAATATTTATTTTACCTTCTGGTTCTAGAATATCAGGGCAGTTTTTCTTGATGATTTCTTGAAAGATGATGTCTAGGCTCTTTTTTTTTATCATGGCTTTCAGGTAGTCCCATAATTTTTAAATTGTTTCTCCTGGATCTATTTTCCAGGTCAGTTGTTTTTCCAATGCGATATTTCATATTTTCTGCTATGTTTTCATTCCTTTGGTTTTGTTTTATAATTTCTTGATTTTTCCTAAAATCATTTGCTTCCATCTGCTTCATTCTAATCTTTAAGGAATTATTTTCTTCAGTGAGCTTTTGAACCTTCTTTTCCATCTGGCCAGTTCTGTTTTTCAGGGCATTCTTCTCCTCATTGGCTTTTTGGATCTCTTTTGGCATCTGGGTTAGTCTATTTTTTACAGTATTATTTTCTTCAGCATTTTTTGGGTCTCTTTTAGCAAGCAATTGACTCTTTTTTCATGATTTTCTTGCATCACTCTTATTTCTTATCCCAATATTTGCTCTGCTTCTCTTACCTGATTTTCAAAATCCTTTTTGAGCTCTTCCATGGCCTGAGACCAATTCAAATTTTTTTTGAGGCTTTGGATGGAGGTGCTTTGATTTTGTTGTCTTCTGTTTGCATGTTTTGGTCTTCCTTGTTTCCAAAGTAAGATTTTATAGTCTGATTCTTTTTTCAGTTTTTGCTCATTTCTCCAGCCATTTACTTGACTTTTGAGCTCTTTGTCAAGGTAGATCTCTGCTAACAGTGGGAGTGGTCAGATGTACTGTCAGTCACTTGATTCCCCAACTATCTGTGGGTCTAGAGCTTGGGAAACAGTGGCTGCAGCTGCCCTTGCTGCTGCTATGGCTGCTGCAGGCTCCTCAGCCCCCTTTCCTCTCTGACTGCCTGAAGCTAGGGCTGGACCTCTCAGCTCTCCCACACTGGTCCCACAGGCTTTTTCCACTGAACTTCCAATTTATTTTTGGTGTTTGAGGGACCTGAAGTCTGGAAACTGCCACAGGTGTGAGAGATTCAGTCTCCTCAAAGCCTGTTCAAGTCCTGTCTGTGCAGGCATAGTCCATGCTGAACTGCACCATGGCCCCTGCATGGCATGATAGACACTTCCTGGTTACCTTTCAGGCTGTTTTGGACTGGATATTTGCTTTACTTCATCATTCTGTGGATTCTGAAGCTTCAGAAATTGTTTAGAGTCATTTGTTGCAGGGCTTGTTGACTGGGCTTGGTGAGAGCACTCTAGAAAGTGTATGCTGTTACTCTGCTATCTTGGCCCCACCCCTTCCATTCAAATTTTTAAAGAACTATTTTCTTCATTGAGCTTTTGGACTTCATTTCCAATTTGACCAGTTCTGCTTTTTAAGGCATTCTTCTCTTTACTGACTTTCTGAACCTCTTTTGCAATTTGAGTTCGTCTATTTTTAACGATGTTATTTTCTTCAGTATTTTTTATTTTTGTATCTCCTCTAGCAAACTGTAGACTTGTTTTTCATGTTTTTCTTGCATCACTCTCACTTCTCTTCTGAATTTTCCCTTCACCTCATCTTTTTGATTTTCAAAATCCTTTTTGAGCTCCTTCATGTCCTGAGAGCATTTCATATTTTTTTTTGGCGGGGGGGGGCTTTGGATGTAGGAGCCTTGACCTTTCTGTGTCTTCCTCTAGTTGTATGCTTTGGTCTTTCTTTGGTTGTATCCTTTGATATTCCTTATCTGAAAAGACTGAAGAAAATACCTTTTCACCAAAAAAGTTACTTTCTATGGTCTTATTTTTTTCTCCTTTTGGGGCATTTCCCCATCCAATTACTTGACTTTTGACTCTTTTGTCAATTTGAGGGTATACTACCCCAGGCTTCAGATGTTTTGTGCAGCTGTCCTCTATTTCTAGGGACCTGTAAGTTCTCACTTCCTCCAGAGTGGCATAGTCAAGGGAGAGGTGTTTACTTCCTTCCTTGGCTGAACTCTGTTCCGTGAGCAACCACACGTACTCTTTTCTGCCCTGGAACTGTGAGTAGGATTCCCTCTCCATAGCAGCCACCAGCTCTGCCTCACCAGTGCTCCTCCTCATCCCAGGACTGTCACTCAGGACTGAGACCCAGATCAGCTGCTCCTTTCCCTCATGGTCTGTAGGCAAGACCTCCAGAAGAAGCACCTGCTGCAACAGAGTCTGCCTCCTCCCTGGGGTAGGGGCTGGGGCTGGACCATGCTCCCATCTCACCAAGGTGAAAGAACTTTCTCACTGACCTTTGAGGCTATTGGTATTTGTGGGTTGAGAACAATGCAGTCCTGTCTATGTAGTCATAGCCCACACTGGACTGCACTCTGCTCCGAGCCTGGTGCAGCAGACCCTTCCTGTTGACCTTCTAGGCTGTCTTGGGCTGAAAATCTGTTTCTCTCTGTCATTTTGTGACTTCTGCTGCTCTAGAATTTTTACAGGTATTTTAAGACCTTTGCGGGGAGAACTCAAGGAGGTCCAAGCTTCTACTCCACCATCTTGGCACCACCTCCCAGAGAGTCCAAATTCCAAGAAAAGAAAATCAGTTATTTACAGGCTCCCCCCCCCCCCCCCCCCAAAATCAACTAAATCATGTGCTCTGATTTTTTTTTTTAAGTTGGCAAAATGTGGTCACTGTGCTTCCTGCACATGTAAAAATGTTCTTTTATTTGGGAGTTAGAAGGACCACAAAGAAAGTTTATAAGAAAAGGAAAGATGTCACAGGAAACAAAAAGCTATTACCTTGCTATGATTTAGAAAACATTAGCTAGATATGCCCAATATGAACAGATCATATTTTCTCAAGGTCTTTTATCTGTATCACCCCTATTGTTACAACAAATACTCTAAACATGTTAAATTTCAAGTCTGCCATTCAGGTCTCTCTTTTCACATTTTGGGGTAAAATGTGCTAATTTCTTTTCTTTTTTTTTTTTTATTTAACTTTTAACATTCATTTTCACAAAATTTTGGGTTCCACATTTTCTCCCCTTTTGTCCCCTCCCCCACCCCAAAACACCGAGCATTCTAATTGCCCCTGTCTGCCAATCTGCCCTCCCTCCCCACCCCTTCCCTTTGGAAGGCAAGCAATTCAATATAGGCCAGATCTGTGTAGTTTTGCAAAAGACTTCCATAATAGTAGTGTTGTGTAAGAACTAATTATATTTCCCTCCATCCTATCCTGTCCCCCATTACTTCTGTTCTCTTTTTTGATCCTGTCCCTTCCCATGAGTGTTGACTTCAAATTGCTCCCTCTTCCCCGTGCCCTCCCTTCCATCATCCCCCCCACTCTGCTTATCCCTTTATCCCCCACTTTCCTGTATTGTAAGATAGGTTTTCATACCAAAATGACTGTGCATTTTATTCCTTCCTTTAGTGAAATGTGATGAGAGTAAACTTCATGTTTTTCTCTCACCTCCCCTCTTTTTCCCTTCACTAAAAAGTCTTTTGCTTGCCTCTTTTATGAGTGATAATTTGTCCCATTCCATTTCTCCCTTTCTTCTCCCAATATATTTCTCTCTCACTGCTTGATTTCATTTTTTTTTTTAAGATATGATCCCCTCCCCTTCAGTTCACTCTGTGCACTCTGTCTCTATGTGTGTGTGCATGTGCGTGTGCATGTGTGTGTGTGTTATCCCACCCTGTACCCAGATGCTGAATAGTTTCAAGAGTTACAAATATTGTCTTTCCATGTAGGAATGTAAACAGTTCAACTTTTGTAAAGTCCCTTATGACTTCTCTTTGCTATTTACTTTTTCATGCTTCTCTTCATTCTTGTGTTTGAAAGTAAAATTTTCTTTTCAGCTCTGGTCTTTTCATCAAGAATGCTTGAAAGTCCTCTATTGCATTGAAAGACCAATTTTTCTCCTGAAGAATTATATTCAGTTTTGCTGGGTAGGTGATTCTTGGTTTTAGTCCTAGTTCCTTTGACTTCTGGAATGTCCTATTCCACGCCCTTCGATCCCTTAATGTGGAAGCTGCTAGATCTTGTGTTATCCTGATTGTATTTCCACAATACTTGAATTGTTTCTTTCTAGCTGCTTGCAATATTTTCTCCTTGATCTGGGAACTCTGGAATTTGGCCACAATGTTCCTAGGAGTTTCTCTTTTTGGATCTCTTTCAGGAGGTGATCAGTGGATTCTTTCAATATTTATTTTGCCCTCTGGTTCTAGAATCTCAGGACAGTTTTCCTTGATAATTTCGTGAAAGATGATGTCTAGGCTCTTTTTTTGATCCTGGTTTTCAGGTAGGCCCATAATTTTTAAATTGTCTCTCCTGGATCTATTCTCCAGGTCAGTTGTTTTTAATTTTGAAAGAACTATTTTCTTCAGTGAGCTTTTGAATCTCCTTTTCCATTTGGCTAATTCTGCTTTTGAAAGCATTCTTCTCCTCAGTGGCTTTTTGAACCTCCTTTGCCAATTGAGTTAACCTATTTTTCAGGGTGTTATTTTCTTCTGCATTTTTTTGGGTCTCCTTTAGCAGGGTGCTGATTTGTTGTTCAAACTTTGCTTGCAAGTCTTTTATTGCTCTTCCCAGTTTTTTCTCCACCTCTCTATCTCCCCCTGATGGTGAGCACTGCTCTTCCTCATCACAAAGAAAGGGAGGAGAAACCTGCTCACCAAGAAAGTAACCCTCAATAGTCTTGGTTTTTTTCCCTTTTCTGGGCATTTTCCCAGCCAGTGACTTGAGCTCTGAATATTCTCCTCATACCCACCTCGCCTCCAGATCTGCCCAGCTAGTGCTTGGGGTCTGAGAATCAAATGCTGCTTCCCAGCCTCAGGGCTTTGAGCGGGGGCAGGGCTGCTATTCAGTGTGAGATTAAGTTCAGGTGCTGGGGTGGGGGCAGGGTTGGCCGCCTCACAGGGCTCAGTTCCCTCAGGGGGTTTATGCAGAGACCTTCAACAATGGATCCGGGCTCCTGCCTGCTTGGGGAGCCCTGGTCTGCTCCCGCTTCCGCTGTTGCCTTCCGAGGGGGCCTGAGTATTGGGGCACCCCACTCCCCTCTCGACCTGCCAAAGAGACCCTCTCACCGACCCCCGTCACCTGTGGGTGGAGGGACCCACAAGGCCGCTGGAGATCCTGTCCCTGAAGCCCGCTCGGATCTTTTCCTCTCGGTGCCGGCGGCCGTGGCAGGGCTGTACTCAGCTCCCAGTCCCGGCGCCCAGTCCACAGCGCGAAGGACCTTTTGCAAGAGGTTTGCAGGTCTCTCCAGAACAGAAATCTCCCTCGCTCCAATGTTCTGTGGCCTCTGGGTGCAGAATTCGCCGTGAGTTACTTCTTTGTAGATGTTCTATGGGTTGTGGGTTCGGAGCTGTGTGTATGTGCGTCTTTCTACTCCACCATCTTGGCTCCGCCAAAATGTGCTAATTTCTCCTAAAGCTTGAAGGACCAGACTTCATACAAGTAAATGCTTCCCCTTAATGCTCCTTAATTCTGTTTTCTGGAGTCAAACAGAAGAAGACTTAATCCATTTCCCCATCCATTGCACTATTTTGATGGCTGGGTTTCACTGATAAATTAGACCAACCAGTGAAGGAAATGGGTCATTCTTTGATGGTTATTAACTCACAGTAAAGAAGTCTTTGGGTTTATGGAGACTCCCAGGGGAACAAGGAAAAAATGCTGCCAGTACAAGTGCTAGACTCCAGGCATGGTGGCATTCAGCCTATAGCCAGAGGAAGAATGTGATTCAATGATTAGCCTACCTAATGTTTTGTGCAGCTGTTCTCTGAGATATTTCTAGGGACCTGTAAGTTCTCACTTCCTCCAGAGTGGCATAGTCAAGGGAGAGGTGTTTACTTCCTTCCTCAGCTGAGCTCTGTTCTGTGAGCAGCCACACGTACTCTTTTCTGCCCTGGAACTGTGAGTAGGATTCCCTCTCCATAGCAGCCAGCAGCTCTGCCTCACCAGTGCTCCTCTTCATCCCTAGATTCACCTCTTCACCTTCATGGGAGTCATCTGGGTTCCTGTATCCTATACCAAGAACTCATCAGATATCTTGAGAGTTGTTGTCCTACTTCTCTAATATATCATGCTTTAATATCAGATTTGTGATTTCTCAAATTATTCATTCTGTTCTGATGTTCTGTTATATATACACAATTACATTTTCTCTCCTCCTCCATTTCCATTTTATTTCTCCTTTAGATTACCTTCATTCAAATGTTCCCCAGTATACTTCTCCTTCCTCCTGGGTTCCTTGCAAGAGAATATCTTTTTAATATAGACAGCTACACTGCCCTTATTATATTTTCTTTTTCCTTTGAAGAAAATATATCGTGAATTCTTATCCCACTAAGGCTTAGTCAT
Source organism: Notamacropus eugenii (assembly GCF_028372415.1). NCBI lineage: Eukaryota > Metazoa > Chordata > Mammalia > Diprotodontia > Macropodidae > Notamacropus > Notamacropus eugenii. Next base: position 293,049,717 of record NC_092875.1, on the reverse strand, counting down.
ACCATTAAGTTGAAACTTACCTTCTTTCATTAGGAGCTCTAATTCATCTTGTAAATTGTCCATATCTTTTGCATTTGCATAGGAACAGCTGAGGCCATGGATTTTACTGCTACTTCTATTTTTGGATACTGTCTCCTGGGAATTATTGTCAGCTATTCTCTTATTCTTCAATTGATTCTGTACCTGCTACTAACTATGATATTTTGTTTGCCAGGCATGTAGATGGTTTTCCATCTCCATTTCCATTTTTATTTTATAGCTTCATTGATCATGTTTGTAAGATTCTAGGCAAATAGATTTTTATTGGCCTCAATAGGTGGATACCAGAGCAAGAGCCCTGGCCTAAAGCCTTCCAGTGTTTTAAATCCAATTCCAGAAATCTACATTGCATGGCACCATTTTTAAATGCAGCTTTGTGTGTTCATCTTTCGTTGCCAAAGAAGACCATGACATCAGAGAAATGATGACATGACTTGCACTTGACTTTGTTTTGAGTGAGGGAGGGCTGTGCAGGTCATCAGCCTCACTTCTCCTCCAGAGCAGTCTGAATCCAGTGACCTGATATTCCTCAGGATGACTGGAGATGACCCAGGATGCACTGGGAGACCTCAGGCCCTTTAGGCCAAGGTCTTTGCAGGTACTCACTTAGGGTGAGGCAATGCCTATTCATTGAGTAAGCCTGTTTAAGAAGTAGCCAGGGCATGGCCCTTTAATAAGGTCAAGAAAAAGAAAGCTATCAGGCTGGGAGGGAAACAGCAAGAGTTACTATTGATAATCGCTATAAATCTAGGAGGGTCCAGAGGAGCCCTTAGGCAGGGTCCCATTGGAGTCCCATGACAAGGGGAAGGGGAGGTTAGGGGAAGGGAGGGTAAGAGAGTGGAGGGGAGGGGAAAGGGGAAGGGAAGTGGAGGGGAGGGGAGGGAGTCAGTAAAACTCGTCAAATGGGAGTCTTCTGGCCGTCCAAATTTACCTTTCTTTTTAGAGGAGAAGGAAAGGGAGGGGAAGGCAGACCGGAGAGGAGAAGGTGAATTATTCAGCTATTCACTTTTAGAATGCACGTGTCTCTTCAAAAGCTTCATCTTCTATTGGCAGTAATAACAAAAAGACCCCCAGTGAATGCCCCCTGTGTTTTCTGTACTTGGGCAGAGCACTATCAATAGCTTGCACATGAATCACTAGGAGTAGTTAGAGGTCCCCAGATTTCACAAGTCTTGGGCTGCTGTCCCTCAGCTTTTTATCCAAGCCTAGGAAGTCAACAGACTTGTCTATCATTGGCCAGATTTACAAATAGCTATGCCAATACAGCAGGGAGTCATCCACCCCACTATGCATTTTCTTCAGACCATCAATATTAATATATAATCACGACATTGGATCTACGCCCTCAATGACCAGTTTTTAGAGCATCATTGCCTGCTAATACTAATTCTAACAAGAACACAAATAGCAGCACTGTAAACCGCACTAAGACTTTTGGAACAACCTACAAGAATAGTATTTACATAGCACTTGAAGGTTTCCAAAGGGCTTGTTAGCTCCGTTAAGCCTCAAAACAACCCTCTGAGGCACATGCATATTTCATCCTCACTTTAAAGGTGGAGGAACTAAAGCTCAGAGAGGTAAGTGACTTGGCTAGGGGCACTCAACTAGTAAGTATCAAAGGCAGGATTGAGACCCAGGTCCTGACTCGAAGCTACTTTCCTCATGAGAATGTCAACTTCTTGGGGGCATAGACTTTTTTTCTGTGTTTTTGTTTCCCAAATACCTGGCAAATAATGGTTGCTTAATAAATGTCAGTCCAAGAGGGTCTCCTTCCTCTTTACGGAGAGCCTCATACTCAGCTAGTACTGAGCTCCAAATCTTCAGCATTTCTTTTGTCCCTCCTTCCTCAGGTCATATTTTTCTACTCTTAATGGATGATTTTGAACCCTCCTGGCTTACAGTGAATGTCAATAGTAACAGTTTCTCTTCTAAACAAGATCCCGGAGGCTCCTGCCCCTCCCAGAGTGATCTATCTATTTATTTTTTCTTTTCTATTAAAGGAGCCAACCCCTTGACTACCTTTTAAAGGGACCTATTCACTGAATGGACATTACCTCACTTTAATTGAGTACCTGAAAAGGTCTTAGCCTAAAAGACCAAGGTCTTTCACTGCATCCTGGGACATCTCCAGCCATCTTGATGCATATCTGGTCATTGGATCCAGATGATTGAGGAGGAGAAAGTGAAGCTGGTGACCTTGTACAGTCCTCCTTCACTCTAAACAAAGTCAAATGCAAGTCATGTCGTCATTTCTCTGATTTTTTTGAAAAGGAAGGACAAACACAACAACAACTGTAGAGCCTCCTGAAACAGCTTACTCTTTCTCTTTCTTTTTTCAAAAGTTTCTCCTTGGCTTTCTCTTTGAAGCCCTATCATTCTTTCAAGAAAGACTTCATTCTCTCTGATAATGAAATCCAGATAGTAGAGTGGTCTAGCTCCATCTCTTTCATGTTGTCCCCTACAGTAGAGACATCCCTGCATTTTGTGTATATGTAGGTGTTATTTGGTAATATCAAAAGCGCAGACATTAAACACTTTGTAAATCATTATAATATCCCTCTTGTATTCAGTCTCAAGGCAAGATCTAAAAATCTGTACATTCTGGAGCAAAAAATTACTTGGGCTCTTAAGTATGTTATCAAGTGATGTCTTTACTTAAGCAACTACACCAAAGATAAATGAATGAGGCTATGGCCAATAATATTACCAAGAAAACCATGGAGATAATACTTAGTTCTGCCATGTCCAAGTCATTCATGAGGAGCAATTTACCCAGGCCATCCACCCTTTGTGGAAAATTCATAAACTCTTTCCAATTGCTTCCAATTTGAGTCAATTCCTGTGTACCCTACCCTCCATACTTGATTAAAGTTGAGATATTGGTCCTTTGCTTGTATTAATAGTTAAGTCTCATAACTAACTGCTATGGAAAATTGCCAAGATTTTTTTCTGTAACATGAGACTCTCTCTCTCTCTCTCTCTCTGTCTCTCTCTCTCTCTCTCTGTCTCTCTCTTCCTCTGTCTCTTTGTCTCTGTGTTTCTCTGTATCTCTATCACTCTCTCTGACTCTTTGTCTATATCTCTCTTTCTCTCACACACATGTACACACAATTACATATCATCAGCCCCAACTTTTCTTAGACCATTTCCCAACCTTCTCATGCATATTTCAACTTGAATGCTAATACCACCTTTGACTAAAACATCTGAAAAACAACATTCCACATATCATAATAAAAACTCCCAGTACCCTTTAAACCAATTCCTTTTATAAAAATGTTTCCTGTTTATATTTTTCATGCTTTCATTCTCCAAGCCACATAATCTCCAAGTTTCAATGTCACAGGGTCACACATCTAGAGATAGAAGGGAATTCATGAGTAATTTAGTACAGGCACCTTATTTTTATAGATGGAGTCCAGTCTCAGAGAGGTGGTCACTTGTGCATGGTCACATAGGTGGACATTTCAGGCAAAGTATTCTCTTCATGTTGTTTCTATTTGAGGATTCAACTTCATACCCCATGCAGCCACCCACCTAGACCATTTTATCATTTGCCTGCTCCTATAGGCACACCCCACTCTCTTTTCACTTCTGAAGAACATATCCTTCTCCAGTTCATTTATACATGGCCACCACTTCCCAATATATGTTACACTTTCATTTTGGAATGTAAGCTGTATTCTCAGTACTTCCAGTGCCTGGTAAATGGTAAGTGCTTAATAAATGCTTTTTTAATTCATTCAGTATACGATATTGTCATTTTTGTTTCTTTCATTTCCCTTTAACTTCACATAAAATTAACCAGAAGCTCTTACAGATTCATAACATCTCTTGAATCCATACTTTCCATTCAATAGTAACACAAGAAGTAGGAGACAAGAGTAGACATGTACTAGAAACAAATCCTACCAGCTCATAGGAGCCAGGCCGTATTTACATTTATAATGTTAGTATTTCTATACAAGTGGGCAAAAGTTACAAGTCTGTGCTTGATTCATTTATTTTTTTGATTGTTTAGTCTTGAAAAAACTGATGGAAAAAATGTTAATTATGCAAATTAAACTTAAAATACTGCCACTTTTAAATGTTTATTAAACATTTGCCAGCACACCTCTGAGAGAACATCAGAATATGAACTTTGGGCCTTTAATTTCAAATCTACCTATGTTTATTTCATGATAATGGATGAATAATTGCCTTCAACTCCTGTCCTAACTAAGATTGTTAATCTACTCCACCTTCAAGGTGATAAAATGCTTTTAAATACTGATAATATTCCTGGTTTCCATGTGAGTAAATGTGGAGAAAGAACAAAACATTCCAGGTAGATTCAGTAGAGTTGGGGGGCAATTGCTTTTATTATAAAAATATTTTTCAAATTACAAGATTCGTTGACTTAAGCTTAAATAATGAACTACTCATACACATAAAAGCTTTGCCAATTACATATCAATTAGAAATATAAATGATATATCATTGAAAGGATAATGTTGATCAGGGATCAAATGATTATTTATAAAAAGTAGTTCCCATATAACTGGGAAAGATTAGTTTTTGAAGTCTCTTCTAGCTCTTAACTACTGTGAGTCCATTGTTCTATGATTGTAGTAGCAACTTACTCATCTACCACTCTTCTATATTGAAACTTGACCTAACTGGATCACAGCTGATAACCAAGAAGTAAATAGAGAAGCCAAAGTACTTCTTTAAATCATAGTAATGCCATTTAAAGTTAAATCAAGCAGTTATAGCTAATTGTTGATGTTTACTAGGAAAGTATGCATAATTTCTATGCACATGTTGTCTTTTTTAACTCTTGATTCACATTCTATCTTTTCTCCAAAATTACTAAAAAAAAGAGTAGAAATTATTCAAATATTTATGCTTTAATTTTTAATAAAGTATCATCTTTTCATAGAAAGAAAAGTAACTGACTGGTTCATGGTGGTAATCGCTGCCTTCAGTTATTCCATTCTTTGGGAACACTTAACTGGTTGACCCAATCGAACCAAAGTGAGATAACATCCTTTTGTTGGTGGAAAGTACCTAAATTATCTGTATATATGTGTGTGTGTGTGTGTGTGTGTGTGTGTGTGTGTGTGTGTGTGTGTGTGTGTGTGTGTGTGTCTATATGTAGATATCTGTGTACTAATTCACCATTGTATTATAAGACATCTCTATCTACATAGAATCACTCTTCTTTTGAAGTGCCCTCCATAAAGCATCTGAGATGATAATGGCTAACATCTCTGGCAAGTATATATCTCTATTTTATGCTTCAGAGAGTTCAAGAGAATTATCCATATGGTTGCATTTATTGCTTTTGTTCAGTCATTTTTTAGCTGTATCCCACTTTTTGTGTGCTCAATTGTTATTTTCTTGGCAAAGATATTGGAGTGATTTACCATTTCCTTCTCCAGCTCATTTTATAGATGAGGAAACAGATGAACAAGCTTAAATGGCTTGCCTAGGCTCACACAGCTAATGAGTGTCTGAAGCCAGATTTGAACTCAGGGAGATGAGTCTTCCTTATCTCAAGCTCAGCACTTTACCCATTGTGCCACCTAGATACTCCTGGTTATATTTAGGAATGATTGCATCATCTTGGTATATGCATGATAGACTCTCAGTAGAAGCCTTTAAGGATGCTCTTTTATTATTTTTGAGTCAAATACTTTTAATTAATTAAAACACACCCCAATATATACAGTGGATTTTTGTATTCTCTATATTTTTTCACTTGTGTGACTATAAATATTGAAAGTGATTTTTGAAATTTTATCACACAGTGCTTCCTCCTTCTTCTCCCATCTACATTTCTACTGTAAAAACTCTTCTTTTTTGTGATTCTTTCTGGGTGATAATTTTCCCTGTTCTTCCTCTATCTTCCCCCTTCTCCCAGTGCATTTCTATCAACCCCTTCTTTTCTTTTTTTCTTTTTGGAAATTATCCCTTCTTAGTCACTTCATGCCCATTCCTTCTGTCTTTATAAACTTCTTCTTACTGTCCTAATAATGATAAAGTTCTAGGACTTATGATTGCCATCTTCCCATATAGGAATGTAAATAGTTTAACTTTATTGAATTTCTTATGATTTTTCTCTCATATTTACCTTTTAATGCTTTTCTTGTGTTTTATATTTGAAAATCAAATTTTCCATTCAGCTCTGTTCTTTTCATCAGGAATGCTTGAAAGTCTTTGATTTGCTTAAATATCCATTTGTCCCCTGAAGGATTATACTCAGTTTTGCTGGGTAGGTCATTCTTGATTGCAATCCTGGCTCATTTGCCTTCCAGAAAATCATATTCCAAGTCCTCTGATCCTGTGATGTAGAAGCTGCTAGATTTTGTTTAATCCTGACTGTGGGTCCATGATATTTGAATTGTTTCTCTCTGACTGCTTGTGTTATATTCTCCTTGACCTGGGAGCTCTGGAATTTGGCTACAATATTTCTGGGAATTTTCATTTTGTGTTCTCTTTCAGGAGATTATCTGTGTTTTTTTCTATTTCTATTTTACCTTCTGGTTCTAGAATATCAGGGCAGTCTTCTTTGATTATTTCTTGAAAGACTCTTCTTTGGGTCATGGCTTTTAGATAGTCCAATAACTTTTACATTTTCTCTCCTCAGTCTATTTTTCAGTTTTGTTTTTTTTAATGAGATATTTCAAATTTCCTTCTATTTTCTTCATTTTTTCACTTTTCTTTATTGTTTCTTGATGTCTTACCATGAACTCTTGAAGCTAATGGTGGCATGAGCTTCCAGTTGCCCAATTCAATTTTTTAAGGGAATTATTTTCTTCAGTGAGCTTTTATACCTTTCCCCTCATTTGATTGCTTTTATTTCTTAAGGAATTCTTTTCTTCAATTACATTTTTGTACTTTTTTTTTTCATTTTTAAGGCACCGTTTCCAATTATTCATTCCAAGTTTTGAAGGTCATATTCTCTTCAGTGGGTGTTTGTGACGTTTTTGTTAGCATTTGGCCATTTCTGTTTTTTTAGGTGTATTTTCTTCAGTATTTTTTGTTCCTCTTTCATCAACCTGTTGACTCTTTTCATAATTTTCTGGCATCACTTTCATTTATCTTCCCATTTTTTCCTTTACCTCTCTTATTTGGTTTTTAAAACTTTTTTGTTGGTTGGTTGGTTTTTGAACTTTTCTAGGAAATCTTGTTGGGCTTATATCCAATTTTACTTTGATACTTTGCTTATAGCTACTTTGACATTATTGTCTTCTTTGAGGTTTTTGTCTTGATCTTCCTTGTTATCACAGTAACTTGTTATAGGCAGGTTCTTCTTTTTTTTTTTTTTGTTAATTTTTCCAGCCTTTTTCTTGACTTTTAATGTTAGACTCTTCTCTCAGGGTAGGGAGGGCACTGTCCTAAGTTTCAAGCTTTTCTTGCTGCTGTTTTCTCAGCTATCTCTAAGTACGTTTTTGTTGTTTCTAAAGTAATATGATAGGTCTGGTTTACTACTTTCTTAACTTGTACTCTGTTCTTTACCCAGGAAGAAACCTTGTCCCCTGTAACAATGAGTACTAGCACTCCTCCTGGCCCTGGGACTGTGACCAGGTCCTCCACTTTCCTGTAGCTGCAATTATAAGTGGGCCCTCCTGTCATGGAATTGAGACTAGGGTCCCCATTCCCCTGTAAGTGATGGCAAGTACTCCCCTTTGCCAAGGAATCTAGACCAGAGCCCCTGCTCTCCTGAGGTTGCAAGCACTATTGCTCCTTTTGGCCCTAGAATTGTGACTTCAACCTGTAAATAGAACTGCAACATGGTCCTAAACCTGGCACAAGCAAAGTATCCCTTGCAATTTCCTTCCAAGCAGTTGTTTGACCCTCTTTACCTTCCAAGGTCTGAGACATACCAAAGCTGCCACAACTGCAAACACCTACAAGACCCATCACTGGTTTGCTATTGTAGAACCTGTGCTGAGTGGTCTCCCCTGCACTCTATGACCACTTGTCCATCACTTCAGTGAGAGAGACCTTTTCTGTTGATCTCATAAGTTGTCTTGGTCTGGAAGATTGTTTTACTTGATCTTTTGTTGTTTTTGTCACTCCAGAATTTGATTTGAGGTGTTATTTTAGATTTGTTTGCAAGGTAATTTGGGACAGCTTGACTGAATGCTTCTCTGTTTTGCTATCTTGGCTCTGCCTCTATGAACGCTTTCAAAAATATGTTCCTCCAGCATGAATCTCCTAGAGGTGAATCATGTTTTTGTTCAGCCACTGTCCTTTACTTGATCTTCTGAAGTACCATTTCTACTCCCTCAAGCAACAATGAGGACTGAGGAGATAGAGTTTGAATGTAATATTCTTGCCATCATTGATGATAAAAATTGATAGCTATCTCAGAGATATTAAAAAATGAGAGTTATGACTTTTGTCCTTAGGAATTTTATAACCTAGTAGACATGTACACAAATAATAAATATATGTTCATAAAAATTGCTATGAAATTTTCTAGGAGGGGGAAAATTTCTGATTTATTAAACTAGGAAAGGTTTCAAAGATGGGGTCACATTTGAGTTGGGTTTTGAAAGGATAAAAAGAATGTTACAAGAAAATCAAATCTAATCCAATAAACATTTATTATGTGCCTACTACATACCAGGTACCATGCTCAGTGCTAGGGTTAGAGACAGACAAATAGGGTGGAGAATGGAGAGGATATTCTAGGTTTAGAAATGAGAATGAGAAAAAGCTGGAGTTACTAAAGAGTGGGTTAAACATAAAGAACTATAATGAATTTGGTAGAAACAGTATAATTTGTAATAAACCTGGATAGGCAGATTTGGGTCAGAGTGTGAAATTGGTTGAATGCCAGGCTAGAGGTTGGATTATCTTCATTTGGCAGTAGAGAGCTATTGAATGTTGTTAATAATGTGAAATGATCAGATCTGTGCATAGTGAGAAAAAAAATGGATTAGAGAGGAGTAAATCTGGTGGAAAAAAAGATGAAAGTTGATATCACTGGATTATTTGAAGTCAAACAATTAATGAATATTTATTAAATGCCCACTATGTGCCAGGAACTGTAGCTGTCAATTATTTCCCTTTTTTAGCATTTGTTTTTGGTATTTATTATTCTATTTTTCTCCAGTTACATGCCAAAACAATTTTTAACATTTGTTTACAAAACTCAGAGTTCCAAATTCTTTCACTTCCCCTCACCCCAATTGAAAAGGCAAGCAATTCAATATAGGTTATACATATGTAGTCATGCAAAACATATCCATAATAGGCATGTTGTTAAAGAAAGCATAGACAAAAAAAACTCAAGAAACTAAGTAAAACTTTTTTTTGCTTCAAACTATTTTCAGACACCATCAATTCTTTCTCTGGGGATGGATAGCAGTCCTTTAGAGTTATCTTGGATCATTGTATTCCGAGAATAGCTAAGTCATTCACAGCTGATCATCTTACAATATTGCTGTTACTTTGTACACAATAAATTTCACTTTACATCAGCCCATGCAAGTCTTTCCAGGCTTTTCTGAGAGTATCCTGCTTGTCATTTCTTCTAGTACAATAGTATTCCATCATAATCATATAAAACCACTTGTTCAGTCATTCCTCAATTGATAAGCATCCCCTCAATTTCTAATTCTGTATTCCCAGAAAAGAGCTGCATATGCTGTACATATAGGTCCTTTTCCTTTTTCTATCTGTTTTGAGATACAGACCTAGCAGTGGTATTGCTGGATTAAACAGTATGGATAATTTTATAGCCCTTTGGGCCTAGTTCCAAATTTCTCTACAGAATGGTTGAATCAATCCTGAACTCCACCAACAATGCATCAATGTCTCATTTTTCCCACATCCCTTCCAACATTTGTCATTTACCTTTTCTGCTCTGTTACACAATCTGATAGGTATGAAGTATACCACAGAATTGTCTTAATTTGCATTTCTCCAATCAATAATGAGTTAGAATATGTTTTTCATATGGCTACAGATAGCTTTGATTACTTCATCTGAAAACTGATTATATTTTTGGATCATTTATCAATTGGGGAATGGCTCTTATTTTTATAAATTTGACTCAGTTCTCTATGTTTGAGAAATGAGGCCTTTATCATTGACAATTGCTTGAATTTTTTTCAGTTACTATTGCTAACTGTATTTTCTTCCATTCTATTCCCCATCCCCTGTTTATTCTGTTCTCTCCTTTCATCCTGTCCCTCCCCAAATGTGTTTTGCTTTTGACTACCCCCTCTTCCATTTTACCTTCCTTTCCATCAACTCCACCTTCTCTTATTCCCTTCCCCTTCTACTTTCCTGTACGTTAAGGTAGTTTTCTATATGAAATTGGATGTATGTTATTCCCTCTTTGAGCCAATTCTGATGAGAGTAAGGTTCATTTACTACCCCTCACCTCTTCTTTTTCCTCCTCCACTGTTAAACTTTTTCTTGCCTCTTTTATGTGAGATAATTTATCCCATTCTACCTTTCTCTTTCTCCTGGTACATTTCTTTTTCACGCCTTGATTTTATTTTTTAGATATAATGCCTTCATATTCAACTTACAATCTTGTCCTTTTCCAATAACAAATGTTCATAGCCTATGGGCCCAGGATTTTCTTTACATACAAAGGATGTTTTCCTCTACATTTTTTTGCGGGTCACTTGAAATATTTTGGCTTGCCACAAGCAGCCTGGGGGTTGCAATTGGCCCATGGGGCACAAGTTGTGCAGTACTGTTCTGTGTATACCTCTTCTAACAACCCTAATAATGAGAATGGTCTTATGAGTTAAAAATATTATCTTCTCATGCAAGAATATAAACAATTTAGCCTAATAAATCTTTAATTTCCCTTTCCTTTTTGCCTTTTTATGCTTCTCTTGAATCTTGTATTTGAAAATCAAATTTTCCATTCAACTCTGGTCTTTTCATCAAGAATGCTTGAAAATTCTTCATCTCACTGAATGTTCATTTGTTCCCCTGAAGGATTATAGTCAGCTTTGCTGGGTAGGTGATTCTTGGTTGTAATCCTGGCTCATTTGCGCTCCAGAATATCATTCCAATCCCTCCAAAATATCATATCTCAAGTCCTCCCACCTTTTAATGTAGAAGTTACTAAATCTTGTGTTATTCTGACTCTGGCTCCACAGTATTTGAATTGTTCTTTCTGGCTCCTTGTGATATTTTCTCCTTGACTGAAAACTCTGGAATTTGGCTATGATATTCCTGGGAGTTTTCATTTTGGGATCTTTTTCAGGATGTGATCAGTGGATTCTTTCAATTCCCATTTTACATTCTGTGTTAGAATATCAGGGCAGTGTTTATTGATAATGTTTTGAAAGATGATGCCCAGGCTCTTTTTTAACATGGCTTTCAGGTAGTCCAATAATTTTAGAATTCTCTCTCCTGGATCTATTTTCCAGGTCAGTTGTCTTTCCAGTGAGGTATTTTACATTGTCTTTTTCCCCCATTCTTTTGGCTTGTTTTATTGTTTCTTGATTTCTCATAAAGTCATTAGCTTCCATTTGCTCTATTCTGATTTTTAGGGAATTATTTTCTACAGTGAGCTTTTGGACCTCCTTTTCCATCTGGCTAATTCTGCTTTTAAAGGCATTCTTCTCTTCATTGCCTTTTTGTATCTCTTTGCCATTTGATCTAGTCTTTTTTAAGGTGTTATTTTCTTCAATATTTTTTTTTTGTCTACTTTACCAATCTGTTGACTAGTTTTTCATGATTTTCTTGCATTGGTCTCATTGCTCTTCCCAATTTTCCCTTTACCTATCTTACTTGATTTTAAAACTTCTTTTTGAGCTCTTCCATGGCCTTCAATCAATTCATGTTTTGCTTGGAGGCTTTGGATGTAGGAGCTTTGACTTTGCTCTCTTCTTCTCAATGTGTGTTTTCATCTTCCTTGTCACCATAGCTTTCTATATTCAGAGTTTTTTTCTGTTATTTGCTCCTTTTTCTTGCCTATTACTTGAATTTCAACTGTTTATTCAATTGAGGCTCTACTTCCAAGGTGGAGAGTGCACTGTTTCATTCTTCAGGAATTTTTTGCAGCTGCTTTCAGAGATACTTACAGGGACTTGTTACTTTTCAGTTCTTCCAATGTGGTATGATATAAGGACAGGTATTTACTACTCTCTTGGCCTGTCCTCTGGTCTGTGAGTAATCAAAAGTATTCTTTTCACCCCAGAACTGTGAGGAGCATCTCCCTTCCACTGTGGCTACAAGCTCTGCTGTGCCAGTGCTCTTTTTTGCCCTTGGACTGCCAACCAGGAGTACAACCGGCATCCAAATATGGGCAATGTAACAGAATCTTGCCTCAGTTCTAGCAAAGAGATCCCAGTAATCT